>NC_064855.1:85030049-85330049 GCF_024139225.1 Suncus etruscus
TGTAGTAGAATTGTGTTTGTAATTAGTTTATCATATTTATAGTAAAAATAAGCTATAATAATTTTATGATAAATTATTATGCTATGTCTAATAACTTTTTTAAACATCTCTAAATGAATGACTTTGATAGAGTATGCATGTAGACCTCAAGCGACATTAAGACAAGGTAAATTAAAGTTGCCTATTAAAATTATTTTTAAGTAATATATTTAAGCACCATGATTACAAACATGGTTGTAATTTGGTTTCAGGCATAAAAAGAATACCCCCTTTTACCAGTTGAACATTCTCATCACCAATTAAACCAAAATAATTATATTGACAATAATTAGAACTTTCTAGAATGAATCAATAAGTCATTAAATATGGAAGGAGAATCAGCTAATAATTAGTTGTAAAATAGGGTTCATTATGCACTTAATACCACTGATTGAATTCAGGTGGGTATTATATGTGAATAAATGTATTTTGTTTTATTTATTTTATTTTGAAGCAGACATAAATGGCATGACAAATTAAATATACTTATCTTGTGACAATTTACTTTGAAATTTACCGACGTTTTTATGTCAACATAAATGCTATCTGCTCCAATTTAAGTCCAGAAAATTCTGCTGCTCATGATGATGTAAGTTTATCCCCTGCATATTGATATTTCAATGTGACAGAGTAATTTGAGAAGGAAAAGAAGTTTGGTAATAAAGTTGAAAACAATTTCTTTCAGATTTATTCATATCCCTCTACTTCAAATACAAATTAATAGAAATTATTTGGCTTATAAAATACAACATCTTTACCATACCATTTTTTTAAATTTAAACAACTTTATTACATACATGATTGTGTTTGGGTTTCAGTCATGTAAAGAACACCACCCATCACCAGTGCAAATTTCCCATCACCAATGTCCCAAGTCTCCCTCCTCCTCACCCAACCCCCACCTGTACTCTAGACAGGCTTTCTATTTCCCTCGTACATTAACATTATTAGGATAGTTCAAAACGTAGTTATTTTTCTAACTAAACTCATCCCTTTTTGTGGTGAACTTCACGAGGTGAGCTGTTACTTCCAGCTCTTTTCCTTTCGTGTCTGAAAGTTGTTATTGCAAGAATGTCTTTCATTTTTCTTAAAACCCATAGATGAGTGAAACCATTCTGCGTCTTTCTCTCTCTCTCTGACTTATTTTACTCAGCATAATAGATTCCATGCACATCCATGTATAGGAAAATTTCATGAATTCATCTCTCCTGACAGCTGCATAATATTCCATTGTGTATATGTACCACAGTTTCTTTAGCCATTCATCTGTTGAAGGGTATCTTGGCTGTTTCCAGAGTCTTGCTATGGTATATAATGCTGCAATGAATATAGGTGTAAGGAAGGGATTTTTGTATTGTATTTTTGTGTTCCTAGGGTATATTCCTAGGAGTGGTATAGCTGGGTCATATGGGAGCTCGATTTTCAGTTTTTGGAGGAATCTCCATATTGCTTTCCATAAAGGTTGAACTAGATGGCATTCCCACTAGCAGCGGATAAGAGTTCCTTTCTCTCCACATCCAACACTGCTTGTTCTCATTCTTTGTGATGTGTGCCATTCTCTGGGGTGTGAGGTGGTACCTCATAGTTGTTTTGATTTGCATCTCCCTGATGAACCTTTCTCAATATAGTTAAGACCATGTACCACAAGCCAGAGGCAATACAATACCGTGTTTTAGAAAAAAATTAAACATCAAACTTACTAGTCTAAAGTCAATATGTAGGTAGGGTAAATTTAATTTCTGTGTTTTGAATCTGGTTTCATGCTTTTTCTTTTTTTTTCAGATTCTAGAAGTTACTGAAAATAACTTTTCAAATTGTTCCTCTTTTCTTTCTGAACTCTAAGTGCATGTTCATCATATTATTGCCTTCTTTCTAATTTAATTCAGCTCATATGCAATCCCTAAACTACTTCCACAATTTTGTTAATTTTTTACAGCTATAGTTAACTTTGTACTTCCAAAAATTTATAGCTTTTCTTCCTGCAATTATAACAAATTAACCTATACTTAGTGGTATTTAACAACCTAAAATTTTTTCTTGTAGTTCACGAGGTTATAAAAGTAATAAAATATTTATCAGAAGGGCTACATTATTTTTGCTGATTTAGAGAAAGAGTTTTAATTCTTGTATTTTATTCCTAGATTTATAATAATCTGCATTCCTTGTATTGTTTATTACCAATTCTTACATAACTCAAATTTGGTACTTCTAGCATCTATTCTCTACTACTATCTCTCATTTTCTTGGGTTTCTTCTACAATGACATATTTCAAACATCTGAATAAATCAGGATAGTTTTCTTATCTGATTTATAAGTTAATCAAATCTGCAAACACAAATAGGCTCAGGTATGTCCGCACCATATGTGGATTTTGTCCTGAGAAATAAGGGGCAAATACATATGTTTCTCATTTACTATTCATGGCCCATCTGTCTGCATCATATTGCATAAGAATACTGTTACAAATATACAAATGGGCCTTTAAAATAAATTTTTGGAGTCAGAACAATAACATAGTGAGTAGGATGTTTGCTTTATGTGTTTCAACCTATGTTCATTCCTGACATCCCATATGGTTCCCCAAGACAGCCAGAAGTAATATCTAAGTGCAGATGTAGGAAGCTAGGAGTAAAACCTGAGCACCACTGGGTGTAAGCCAACATCAAAAAACATAACAAAAGAAAACAAAACATGAGCTCCCAGAACAGGTCAGAGTGCATGCAGGAGGTTGCTGACTATGGCGGGTGGAAAGAAGCCATTCTAGGGAACTTTGAGCTCCAGGAACAGGCCCGAGTGAGTGCAGGATGTTGCAGACTGGAGCGGGTGGAAAGCGGCCATTCAAGGGAACCTGGCTCCCGGAACAGGCCAGAGTAGGTGCAGAAAGTCACCGACTAGGACAGGTGGAAAGCGGCCATTCAAGGAACCTTGAGCTCCCAGAACAGGCCAGAGTGGGTGCAGGAGGTCATCGACGAGGGCGGGTGGAAAGCGGCCATTCAAGGGAACCTTGAGCTCCTGGAACAGGCCAGAGTGAGGGCAGGAGGTCGCTGACTGGAGCGAGTGGAAAGTGGCCATTCTAGGGAACCTTGAGCTCCCAGAACAGGCCAGAGTGGGTGCAGGAGGTTGCAGACTGGAGCGGGTGGAAAGCGGCCATTCAAGGGAACCTGGCTCCTGGAACAGGCCAGATTGGGTGCAGAAGGTCACCGACTAGGGCGTGTGAAAAGCAGCCATTCAAGTGAACCTTGAGCTCCTGGAAAAGGCCAGAGTGGGTGCAGGAGGTCACTGATTAGGGCGGGTGGAAAGCGGCCATTCTAGGGAACCTTGAGCTCCCAGAACAGGCCAGAGTGGGTGCAGGAGGTCACTGACGAGGGCGGGTGGAAAACGGCCATTCTAGGGAACCTTGAGGTCCAAGAAGAGGCCAGAGTGGGTGCAGGAGGTCGCCGACTAGGGTGAGTGGAAAGTGGCCATTCAAGGGAACAGGAACAGGCCAGAGAGTGAACCTGCACTGTCTGGCTTGAAGGGAGTGGTGATTGGTCAGGCTGGACTGAGGATGAGGGAAGGTCCAAAACTCAGGGACATTACCCAACATACTCATGTAGAGCCACATCCCGAGAAGAGACCCAGCCCCACACCACAGGTGGCAAAAGTGAGCTGAAACCTGAAGGCACTGCACTCCAAGCCAATAAATGCAAAGAAAGATGGGCAAACCAAGGAAAACATTAAAAACAGGGAAGATGGAATGAAATCAGAACAAGTTCCCAAATCCACCAAATGCGCAGAACCAAGAGAGGAAGACCTAAAAGCAGCCATGAGAATAGAATTCCAAGCTATGCTATAAGAAATGAAAGACACACTGGCCAGAGATTAAAATAAATCAATAGATGAACAAATTAACCAATTTAAACAAGAACTCCTACAAAATATAAGACATCATACAATCAAAATTAAAAGAAATTTATAAAACCATAGAAAGCCAGAAGAGCAGAATCGCACAGATCGAGAATCACATAGAACAACTTTAAGATAAACTGCAAACAAAAGACAACAAAGAAGCCAACAAAAAAATAGAAGGAAAAACACTGGAAGTAAAAGTCTGGTATTTAATGAACAAAGACAAAGGAAACAATCTAAGAAGTGTAGGTATACCAGAACGGGAGGAAACCATGAAAGGGGAAGAACAATTAGTCAGGGAGATAATAGCGGAAAATTTTCCCACGCTCTGGAAAGACACATCTGAGTAAATCCAGGAGGTTAAAAGAGTCCCCAACAAAATAGACCCTAACAAACCAACTTCAAGACACATAGTAATTCAAATGGTAAGAAACAAAGAGAAAGGTGACCTACTTAAAGAATTAAGGGAGAAAAAAACCCTCACATACAAAAGAAGGAACATTAGAATCAAACAGATCTCCCATATGAAATACTTCAAGCAAGAAGATAGTGGAATGACATATTTAAACAAATGAATGAAAGAAATTTTCAACCTAGAGTCCACTATCCAGCAAAACTCTTATTCATATGAGGGGAAAGACTAAAATCATTCTCAAACAAAAATGAACTTGCACTATTTGTGTAAACAAAATTGACCCTAAATGACCTACTCAGAGATGAATTATACAATCCAAACCCCTGATTGTAACAACCACCCTAAGTAACACAACTGCATAACAGCCCTCTCTGTCAATAATCTCCTTAAATGTTAATGGACTAAACTCTCCCATTAAAAGACACATAATAGATAACTGGATTAGAAAACATAAACCAGATTTTTGCTTCCTACAAGAAGCACACCTACAAGTACAAGATAGACGAGGGTTAGAATAAAAGGATGGAAATCAATTATCCAGGCAAATGGAAACAAAAAAAAGGCAGGGACGGCCATTATTATATCTGACCAAATTGCGTTCAACCTCAATAAAGTGATCAGAGACAAAGAGGGTCACTACTTACTGATCAGGGGAACACTATACCAAAAAGTGCTAATGCTGGTTAACATAAACACACCTAATTCAGAGCCAGCAATATATGTACGACAACTGCTTGCAAAACTGGAGAAACACATGAAGGGAAATGTGATAGTAGTGGGACACCTTAATACTCCACTATCACCACTAGACAGATCCACCAGGCAGAAAACTAACAAAGAAATAAGAGCCCTAAATGAAAAATTAGAAGAACTAGGACTCGTAGACTTATATAGGGCCCACCACTCCCAGAAAGCAGAATACACATTCTTCTCAAGTCCACATGGAACCTTCTCCAGAATAGACCATGCCTTAGGATACAAATCTAACCTGCATAAAATCACAAAGGTAAGGATCATTAGAAGCAAACTGTCAGACCACTATGCAACAGAAGTCAAAATTGACTGTACAAAGAAACAATGGAGAAAATCCAACACCTGGAGATTAAACAACATGCTTCTCAAAAATAGCTGGATCAAAGAGATACTCAAGGAAGAAAAAAAAGATTCCTTGAGAAAAACGAAAATAAAGAAACAACTTATCAAAACTTGTGGGACACAGCAAAAACAGTAATCGGGGGAAACTCATAGCAATACAATCCTATGTCAGGAAAGAGGAAAATGACAAAATTAGCAGCTTAAAGGACCATCTTACGGATCTGGAACAACAGCAACAGAGAAACACAAACACAAACAGAAGACACGAAATAATAAAAACCAGAGCAGAAATAAACAACATAGAAACTAAGAAAACAATACAGAAAATCAATGAGACCAGGAGTTGGTTTTTTGAAAGAATAAACAAGATAGACAAATCACTGGCAAGACTCACCAAAAATAGAGGGAAAACATCAAAATAAGCAGGATCACAAATGAAAGGGGAGAGATTACAAAAAATCCAACACATCATAAGGACATATTATGAACAACTATACTCAGGCTAGAGAACCTAGAAGAAAGTGATAGATTCATGGAAAAATACCAGCTTCCAAGCCTAGAAAAGGAGGATTTAGAAAGCCTAAACAGGCCAATCACATTGGAGGAAATTGAAACAGTAATTAAGAAACTCCCCAAGAACAAAAGTCCAGACCCATATGGTTTTACAGATGAACTCTATCAAACATTCCAAGAAGAATTACTTCCACTGATCCACAGGCTCTTCCAAACCATTGTAAAGGCAGGAATCCTCCCCTATTCCTTTTATGAGGCCAATATCACTCTGATTCCCAAAGAGGGCAAAGATACCACCAAGAAAGAAAACTACAGACCAATCTCACTAATGAACATAGATGCAATAATACTCAACAAAATCTTAGCGAACTGAATCCAGCACTGCATCAAAAAGATTATACACCATGTCCAAGTGGGTTTCATCCCACGGATGCAAGGCTGGTTCAACATATGCAAATCAATCAACATCATACACCACATCAATAATAAAAAAGACAAAAACCACATGATCATATCAATTGATGCAGAGAAGGCATTTGACAAAATTCAACACCCATTCATGTTGAAAACACTAAGCAAAATAGGTCTGGAAGGAACCTTTTTCAAGATAGTTACAGATATCTATGAAAAGCCCACAGTAACATTATCCCTAATGGTGACAAACAAAGCATTCCCACTAAGGTCAGGAATTAGGCAAGGATGTCCACTCTCTCCACTCTTATTCAACATAGTCTTAGAAGTCCTAGCAATATTAATCAGACAAAAGAAGAGAGTCAAAGGAATTCAAATAGTGAAAGAAGAATTAAAACTTTCTCTTTTTGCAGATGACATGATGATATACATGAAAAACCCTAAAGAGTCCACAGTAAAACTCTTAGAAACAATAAACCAATACAGCAAAGTGGCTAGTTACAAAGTCAATACACAAAAGACAGTAGCATTTCTCTATACAAATAACAAAATAGAAGAGAGAGAGATTAAGAATACAACTCCACTTAAAATAGTATCAAAAAACATCAAGTACCTAGGAATCAACCTTACAAGAAAAGTGAAGGACTTATACCTGGCAAACTTCAAAACACTTCAGAAAGAAATTGAAGAGGATCTTGGGAAATGAAAGAACATACCATATTTATGGGTAGGTAGAATCAACATAGTCAAAATGACCATCCTACCCAAACTCCTATATAGATTTATTGCAATCCCCATCCAAATTCAGACATCATTCTTTCAAGACTTAGAACAATCAATCATAAAATTTATCTGGAACCACAAAAGACCCGGATAGCCAAACACATACTAAAAAACAGGAAGCTGGGTGGCATCGCCTTACCTAATCTGAAGCTATATTATAAAGCCATAATGATTAAACAGCATGGTACTGTTACAAAGACAGAGCCTCAGACCAGTGGGTTAGAACAGAATTTCCAGACATAAGCCCCCAGATATACAGTCAACTGATATTTGACAAAAGAGCCAAGAACTTGAAATGAGACAAAGAAAATCTTTTTAACAAATGGTGTTGGTACAACTGGAAAACCACATGCAAGAAATTCAAAATTGACCCATACCTCACTCCTTATACAAAAATCAACTCAAAATGGATCAAAGACGTCAAAATTAGACCATAATCTATAAAGTTTATAGAGAAGAAAATAGGTAGAACACTCGAAGATCTACATATCAAAAAGGTCTTTGAGGATGGAGCACCAATGGCAAGAACATAAACAAATGGGACTACATCAAACTAAAAAGCTTCTGCATGGCAAAAGAAACCCTACTTAACACAAGAAGACAGTTAACTTACTGGGAAAAAAATCTTTTCACCATTCATATCAGATAAAGGGCTGATATCCAGAATATACAAAACACTCAGAAAGCTGAGCCCCCCAAAACCAAATAAAGCCATAAAAATGGAAGATGAAATGAATAGACACTTCTCTGAGGAAGACAGAAAGATGGCCAACAAACACATGAAAACATGGTCACCTTCACTCATCATTAGGGAAATCCAAATAAGGACAACAATGAGGTACCTCCTTACACCAGTGAGGATGGCTCTCATCAAAAATAATAGGAACAATATATATTGACAGGAATGCTGCATGAAAGGCACTCTCATCCACTGCAGAATTGAGCTGCCATTTGACCCAGCAATTGCTCTCCTAGGACATTCATTCCAAGGTATGTGTGCACCCCACTATTTATCGCAGCACTCAGTATAATAGCCAAGTCTTGGAACCAACCTCCATGTCCAACAACAGATGAGTGGATCATTAAGATGTGGTATCTATACACAATGGAATACTACATGGCAGTCAGAAATGATACAATCACAGACTTTGCAGCAACGTGGATGGACCTAGAACATTATGTTAAATGAAGTAAGCCAGAAGATGAAAGATAAACACAGAATAATAGCATTATTCTGAAGCACCTAGAACATACACCTTATAGACAACTAATACTCAACAATCAAATAACAGGGTTTAACAGGGTTGAAACCCCAAACACTGTAACAGTCAACATATACCGGAGAGCAGTGCCCAAAACACATGAAAGAGGAACAACACAAACTCTTGACTACACACTATACCACAAAAAAAACCCAGCAACAGCAGAAACAGCAGCATAGAAAGACCAGGTAAGTAATCAGCCTTCTACTACAAAGGCCCATAATAAGCCTTTAGGGATCTTATCCAGGATTACAGGTAAAGGATACCATGGGAAACCACTGACTCCAACGGAAGCATGCCATAAAAATATATTTTAATGCCTTAATCTTTCTATACTTAAAATAACCTCTCAGCTTTTCTGTCTACAGGCATTCTTGGATACAAAGGGTGGACAAATTAAGATTGCATCTCTGGGCTCAATCACACGAGATACCATATCCAGCTTGCACTATGAGAATGTCCTGATAAAACTCTTTAAGATTCCCTTTGTTCCTATATAATACCTTCATTTAGGACTTGAAGCACTTGACCACCCAAACCACTGAAGCAGCAACTGTGACCTATAGATTTATACTACAGGCCCTACTCATCGAACACACTCAAACAAACTAGTATTCCCTCGCTCTTTTTTCTTTCCTGCCCCTTCCATATACTTTCCCCTTTCACCCCTTTGAAAATTCGACTATCCCTTCTCCCCACAATCCCATCCAGATTTTCCACATTAAAACTCTTCACCCTCAGTTCCTATTCCCACCCCAGCATCAAGAATGACGTCCTACCCCAGCGAACCAGTACCCAGCACCCAAGCAAGGGGAAAACAAGTCAAACCCACACCTAGCCCCCTACAAGAAAAGGCAACCAACTCCTCTGCTGACTCATGCTGCGTGTTCCTCCTTACCAACCCTTCCTAACATGGACTGTAACTTGAAACTGGACTTAGCTATAAAAGTATCCCCGATGCAAGAACTCTTCCCAAGACCTCCCTGCCACAAATCTTTTGCCAATCTCAAGAAGGTCAGGTTGGGATATTAAAAGGTGCCTGGGAACGCACACACCACAAAAAAATCTCAAAAGACAATGGGAAAACCTATACTACCATCATAAGTATAAGATATGTATTACACTAACTCTTTACCTGCTTTTCTCCAAATGCAAGATACTTTATTGCATCACCTTGTTCCTTTAATTAATTTTTACTTCATTTCTTAAAAATATTTTTTCTTGTCATATATATATGTGAGCACATATATTTTTATTTCTATTTTTATCTTTATGGGTGTGTGACATGTTTTTGTTTTCTTCTCTCTCCACCCTCAAATGCACCAGCAATATAATGAAGCACCATTTCTCCCTGCAAAGGCACACTAAAAAAGGGGGAAATCTTACATATAAAAATGAGCTCTTAATTATTAGGCATAAGAACTCATACTTGTTTACAATACAGGGGTATTTCTCACCTTGAAAATATGTCACATGGACCCAACTTAGACCCTGGTGATTAGACACCAACTTTCCAGCCTTGAACCCTGGACCACAGACATAGAATCTACACACTTCTTCACAACAGCCACAGGAAACACATCCCAACCGGGACATCCTTAATAGTGCTTGGACACCAACAAGTGCCAGCCCTAATATGATACCCTGACAACGAGGAAAATGGGAACAACTTGACCTAAGAGCAAGTTATCCTACCTCACCAGCTAATGATAAGACAAAATCAGAAGACTTGTCACCCTTTTGTCTATCCAAATGCCAAGATCGCAATTTATAGATGACTGGCTGACAGAACCATTGCCAGACTGTATGTATCCTGTGACCAATAAAAAAGCCCTAGTCTAGGGTGTGAGCTACGACCTGCATAACAACTATGATCCCTAGTTCCAGAGGTCTGTCTGAGACTATTGCAATAAAGGGGACTTTTGGAAACATAACGGAAGACACTATCCCAGGCCCCTTCCTAGGATCAACGCAAAGACCAGGACCACCAACCACAGAAAACGGATTAAAATAACACTGAGGGAACAGAACTCTAGACTCACAAAGAAAGACATAATCATAAGTTCAACTCCTTGACTCGTGCAGATACCAAGACCTCTAGATACAGAGGTCTGATGTTATCACCCAGGACAAAGAAGTCTTCCATACACCACAAAAGCACCAAGGGGAGAGTAAATGAACCTGAAAGGAGTATATAGTTAATCCCATGACAATATACTTCAAGGGTGGAGAAACCCTGTATCTCTCAGGCACAGGAAATTCCTTTTCGAATGACCCCAATATTTACTGTGCATCTGCAGGAGGGAAAAAAAGCACAAAACAATTTTTTTATTATTATATACTTATCTATTTTTTGTTGATTTTCATTGTTGTGGTTTGGCTATTGAAGTGGATGTCTCCATTTATATTTATTTATTTATTTTCTTCTTTTCTTTTCTTATGTGCTCTGCCACATTTTTTTTATCTCAATACCATGGCTTTTATATGGTGCTTACCTTTTTGTTTTGTTTTGTTTTGTTTGCTTGTTTTGGAATGCTCACTGGATATTTTATTTGACAGTTCTTTATGTACTGTTGTGGTGTTTCACCTTCTTTTTCCCCTTCATCTCTCAAACCAAGGATGAAAGACTCTAGAAGGACTCTGCCTATTTCAGAGTATCTGATTCTTTTTTTCTTTTTTTTTTTTATCCAGGTTATTACTTTTCTTCAAACAAAACCACATAACTTGAACTATCTAGTCCCACCTCCCAATTGGGGGGGGGGATAAGGGAGGTACCAAGACCAAATAGGTGTAAGACCACTAGATAGTAAGCTAGGCACAGAGGGGACCACTTATTCTAGCAGCCCCAGGGTTAAGAGAAGAGGATATGGGAAGAAGGACGAGAACGGAGTTGGAGGGAGGACAATTCGGTGATGGGAATTCCCCTGATTTTATGTTAATATGTACCTAAAATATTATTGTCAATGATATGTAAGCCACTATGATTAAAATAAAAATTATATTTAATAAAAAAGAAAACAAACAAAACCAAATGCAAAAAACAAGAATATATAAAATATATAAGAAATAAATGCACCATTACATTAGAGTAGAAAGTGAGCATTTTGGGAACACCATTATTTGAGCTATTGTAATCATATCTCCAAATTATTTTGTAAATTATTTTTTTAAAATTAAATTTAAATATGTGGAACAATTTAGAAAGTAAGCTGACATGGTCAATATTTTACAATAAATAAATAATATTACTTTGTGTGACGAATATACAAAGAATTAAATATGAAAGACAGCAAATGGCATAATTGAATGTTCATGCAATGAGAGAATGAAAGTAAACAAATTAATATTTAGAATATAAATGAAAATTTAATTAGCAGAATAAACTAATTAATTTGTTTTATCATACTAATATAATTACTAATATTTTGTTTAGAAACCAGTGACAATATATCAAAGGTATATATTGAATGCTAAAATAACTATGATACAGAAAGCATCCATAGTTTCTTCTGTGAAATATTTAACAATGATTTTAAGTAGTAAAAATTTTACATTATCTAATAGTGTAACAACACTATTAGGGTTTTCACTCATACATAAGTTCAGTTTTGATCATCTGTGTATATAAAATTGGATTTCTTGTTTGATTTTTCTTTTTGTATTGTTGTGGTGATTCTCTTCTTTTTTCCCTTTTTTCTCTCAAAACTGATGTTTAGATCCTCTAAGGACTCTGCCCACTTTCGGCCTGTGTCATTTTTACCCCCATTTTATTTCTTGTCTTTTCTTTTTTTTTTTCAAACAGAACCACATAACTGGAACCATCTTGCTCTTCCCTCAAATTGAGAGGGAATTAACAGAGGGTACCAAGTCCAAACAACTGTATGATCATTAAATAGTAATCAAAATGATCAGACTTACACACCAAATCCAAAGCTAGTGACAACAGAATTGATACCCATTCTACAACAAGCTAGATACAGAGGGGATCACTTATACTAGCAGCCCGGGGGTAAGGGAGGGGGTTATCGGTTGCATTCTGGGAATGAGGGTGGAGGGTGGTGGGAATTCCCCTGATTCAATGCTAATATGTACCAAAATATTACTCTGAAAGATATGTAATCCTCTTTAATCAAAAATAAAAAATTATAATTAAAAAAAACTGATAATATGTGGGTGGAGGGCACAGGGTCATATTCAGAAGTGTCTGAAGTTATACATAGTATGTCTGTCTCCTCTGCCCTGGCACCTGCAAGAACTGTATGCTAATACTTAAGCCTCAGCTTCATAACTTTCTCTAAATGTGACAAGATGATAATAGTTGTCAATAAAAGTATTATCACTTAATTTTGATATAAAATCAATTCAATTCAAGATTTTTATTAAAACTGACATTGGAACCAGAAAACATATAATCCTTTGATGGTCATTACTACATGCATGCCTTTTATTGATGCACAGTATATGTATATGTATATATATATATTAATTTTTATTTTGATCATAGTGACTTACATATCTTTCACATTAGTATTTTAGGAACATATTGACATTGAATCAGGAGAATATCCATCACCAAATTTGTCCTCCCTCTTCCCTGTTTTCTTTCTGCAACCCGTATCCCCCACCATCACCCCCCAGGCTGCTAGAGTAGGAGGTCCCCTCTTTGTCTAGCTTACTATCAGTGATCATACATCATACATCTGTTTCTCCCTCTATTTGAGAGGCTAACCTAGATAAATCGAGTTAAGTGGTTTTGTTTGTGGGAAAGAAAGTTAATAGAATGGGGTAAAGATTAAGCAAAAAGAAAGAAAAAAATTTTAAAAAATTAATTAAAATATGCTGAAAATGGGCGGAGTCCTTCTAGTGGCTATCAGTCTCAGTTTGAGAGAGGATATGAAAAAGGTAATTGAAACACCATAACAATACAAAAATAAATGTCAAATTAAATATCCAGTGAACCCTACAGCAATAAAGAGAAGAAACACACAATAGTCTCGGTTCTGAATTCATATCATGCCAGAATGCAAAAAGAAAGAGAAAGATAAGATAAAATAATATAAAATAAAAAAGGAGACATCAACTTCAATATCTACATCAAAATAAGGACATCAAAAAATCAATCAATAAATATATATGTGGAAAAATGTTTATTTTGTGCTTTTTTTTTTTCCTTTTTTCCCCCTACATAGGCACAGTAATTATTGGGGATATTGTAGAGGGAATTCCCTTGGCCTAGGAGATACAGGGTTTCTTCATCCCTGAATATACTGTCATGGGATTAACTATTGATTCCTTGCATGATCATTTACTCTCCCCTCGAAGCTCCCCTTGGTGCTTTTGTGGTGTATGGAAGACTTCTGCTTTGTCATGGATGGTAAAAGCAACATAATGACCAAGAACACCAACTACAGAAGATGAATTAAAACGACACTGAAGAAGCAGAACTGCTAGAACCACAAAGAAAGCCTTCATCATAAGCTCCATTCCTTGAGCTGTACAGTCACCAAGATCTCTAGATACAGAGGACTGATTTAACCATCCATGACGACACAGTATATTTTTAATTAAATAATTTTTATAAAGGAATATGCATTTTAGTTTTTGCTATCCAAATAGTTGTTATAAATGATAAAAAATGCAAGAGAAATTTAAATACATGCTACTTTTGCCTTATTCTAAATAATAATATAATTTATAATACATAGTAGATGATGCTTATGCAAACATTATTTGAAAAATTAGCATGTCAATTTATCTACTCATTACTTTTTTCTGAAAATTTACTCCCAATTCACTATGTCAGTGTTTGGTATTAATTTCTTGAAAACCACTATAAAAAGTTTGATTTAAAAAGATAGATTTGAGGCCGGAGAAATAGCATAGCGGAAGGGTGTTTGATTTCATGCGGAAGGACAGTGGTTCAAATCCTGGCATCCCATATGGTCTCCCCCGAGCCTGCTGGAGACAATTTCTGAGCATAGAGCCAGAAGTATCCCCTGAGCACTGCCGGGTGTGATCCAAAATATATATTTAATAAAAGATTATTTTATTTATTATTTATTTATTTATTTATTTATTTAATAAAAAGATTATTTTTACATGTTTGTGGTGGGAGCTTTTCAAAATTGATTATAAAAAGTCTTAAGATGGGGGCCGGAGCCAGCTGTTTTGCATGCAGCTGATCCAGGATGGACCCTGCTCTATTCCCAACTTCTCATATGGTCTCCAGAGTCAGGAGCGATTTTTGAGCTCATAGCCAGAAGTAAACTCTGAGGGTCACAGGGTGTGGCCCAAAAAGGAAAAAAAAAAGTCTTAATATTTGCTGACCTCCTATGGAGATGTAATCAAAATTAAAATATGATATTATATAGCATACATTAGCAAAAATTATTATTATTATTATTATTGTTTTGTTTTTTTGGGTCACACCTAGAGGATATTGTTGGCTCTGAGCTCAAAAGTGGCTTCTGACAAGGCTGGGGGATCATATGGGATCCCAAGATTCGAACCCTTTTATGTTGTCGGCGTTCAAGACAAAAGCCTTATTGCTGTGCTGTCGCTCTCCAGCTTTTTTTTTCTTCTTCTATTTTTGGTATTTGAAGGAATTATTTTAACAATTTTTAAATATTTTTTAAAATGTATAGTTTGTAACCGGACAAAATAGCTTATATGTGTCTCCCTATACACACACACACACACACACACACACACACACACACACACACACGAACACCTGGATCACCAGCTACAAAATTCATATAACTTGTACGCTACAAACTGCATTTGTTTTGATGAGTGATAATATAAAGAAACTTTAAATCACAGTTTTTCTTTTTTTTTTCTTTAGCAGCCAACAAAATGTCATATTTTTCTTTATGAGGATATTGTTATTTTTTAAATATATATATATTATATATATTTTTTATATTTGTTTATTTTCACTGTAAATAAATGTTCTTTTAAATTTTGAAGAACATAATCTAATCTACAATTTTATTTTAAATTCATTTTCTACAAGACATTCCTGTAAATGCTCTTGGCCATGTTACTGTGTATCAAAATATGCCAGAGTTTCTAAAATGTATTCTTTACAGAATACATTGCAATTGGGAGTAGAAAATAAAGATAGGGATATCTATTTGTTAACCCTTCAGTGTTTCTAGTTTATGGTTCACAATTAAAAGGAGGTCCAGGACATATAGTAAGGGCACTTGCCTTACCTGCATTCAGCCTGGGTTCAAAAACCCAGAATCCTATATTGTTTCAGCATTGCTGTAAGAAGTGATTTCTGAATAGTCTCAGAAATAAGTCTGAAATAGTGTCAGGTATGGCTTAAATCACTCCTACCCCCCAAAAAAACATAAGAAAACATTGAAAACTTACTTAATCTCATATATTTTGATCAAAAAATGTATTACAGTTTTATTGTATGAATTCACTGTTCTGTATATGGTGAAAGGAAGCATTTTATTAAAATATTATTTTATTTTACTATCCTAATCTTAAATTATTATTATAGTACTTAGTCCTATAGGGAAAATATTAAATATTACAAATTTAAAACATTTTTTCATTTTTATTTTGGTCTTAGTTTTAGATTATATATACTAATAGAAAAAAGTCATAGGATTGAGCATTTGATATCATTTTGATTTTCTACCTTATCATTTTTTATTTGAGTATTTAATGCAAGAGTTCATTTGTCTGAAAGAAAGCATTGTGACTAAAGTAAAAGTAAATTTCAAAAGTAGGAAAAGTAGAAAAACTAATCAAAATATGATATTCAACATTTAGAGAAATTATTTTATATCCCATATAAACTAAAGGGAATTAAAGTTGAAAATTAAATGATATATTTTAATGGTATGCTCTTAATTTATATTTTCCCATTTTAACTTTATCCAAAATCTCAGATAAATACCTCCTCCCAAATACTGACATCAAACATAAAATTTTGAACTTGGTTAAACCAATAATTTAAAAGATAAATGCCATGTATAATTGATTTTATTCTAATATACTTTGAGTTCAGTGTGATGTTATGACCTTCAACTGTAGTCTTGTGACTGTTCCCTATTATCAGTTTGAAGCACTAGATTAAAACATGACCTTTAACAATTACCAAAAGAGATCATCTGTGTTTTCTCTATTCAAGGAGTTATAGGTTCTTTTAACCTTTGAAGAGAACTTTTATTCATCCGGTGTTATTTAAAAGCCCGGATGACTTTTTGAGACCCTTTTAATTCTAAAGAGGGGAGATATTTAAAGAAGAACAAGGTAAGTATGAAAATTAAATATTAGGTAATCAGTGTATAGACTCTTGTTTATGATATATGCAAAAGTGTGTGAATGTTCAGTATTACTGCAAATTGATGTCAATTTGAAAAAGCCAAAGCCCTTGAGAGAGAAATAAAGCCCCACAAATCTGTTGAGCTTCTGGATATTACCAAAGAAACCTCTGATGATACATTGGAATTACGGTTTCTCAGACTACAGAAAGGGAAATGTCTTAGTTTTTTACACTCACCATAAATATACAGAGGTTGAAAAGTTACAACATATTAATAATTCATATTTTTAAAAAAATGACAATAATTACTTGGATCTCAATAGAAATTAATTGATATATATTTGCTGTAATAATCAGTAATACTTTAGAATACTTATTTATTTAGCTTATTAAGTAACTTATTACTGTTTTCTATTATCTTTATACTTACACTGCTATGCTGCTTAACCATTTCTACCACTTCAATGGCCACTCTCTCCCTCCGCCGCTGCCTCAAGATATCTTTTCCTTATCACTCTTTGAAGCCAAAGATTAATGTTCTCTAGCCTTATTGAAGTTAATTTTCTGTCTCTCACTTTGATGCTGTATATACTACATATGAGTAAGACAATTTGATGATTGTCATTTTCCTTCTAATTCACTTTACATTGTATGAAAATCTCCAGCTATATCCAGGAGTAGCAAATTGCACAATTTTATATTTAAATATAAAATGGTTGAGTCTCTCAAAAATGTATGAACTTGGACCCTAAATATAGTACAATGACTAAAATGCTTGCCTTGCATGTATTCTACTTGGGATCAATCATCTGCACTCCTTATATTCCCATGAGTCTACTATTTCTTTCTTCCATACTGAGCCAAGCGTAAGTTCTAAGTACTGTCCCAATCCAAAAACAAATAAAAAGGTGAACTAAACTTAAAATACTGAGCTATATAAAATATCCTGATTATATGTAAAAATGATTGAGAAATTACCACTTTATAATTCTGTGTAGCCTAGGAAATATTATTATATGACCTTCCTTAAACGATGAAGCAGAATAGTTATAAAATATGATGAAGCAAATAAAAATTGTAAGTACATAACAAATAAATATTTTTGTGAGTATAAAATTAAATGATTGATTTATACAGTATTTACTTTTGAAAACATCTTTATGAAACATAACATTCTGTAAAGAGATCATTTTGAGGAATATGGAACAACACTATTGTACTTCAAATAACTTAGAAACCAAATATACACAAATAAAATTTTATGTTGGATATATAGTACAAGGATTGTGGCAGCTTTTTATCCTTTTTCTAAACCCAACCAAAATCCCAGCGCCACATGGTCCCCTGAACACAAACCTAGGAGTAGCACTGATGTTGTGGCCCTAAAAACTTGCATAAAATAAGAAAACAAATATGAATTTGCAAAAGTCAACATTTTATAAAAATATTAATAAATTTAGAGATATAGTAAACAAAGAAAAATAGAAATATCACTCTCCTAGAGAGATTGCTGGGGAAAAATGTCATTTGGGCAGCCTTAAACAACAAAGATGATACTGGAAGAAGCTACACGATGGAGTTCAAAGAGACAGGAGTCTGGCAGTGATTAGCACATGGATTTGGACTCCCAGCAGGGTTGAGAATGCAGTGCTGGCTTATCTTTACCACTGATCTTGTGGACATGAATATTAGCCATGAAAGAGTGAGCAGGGGTAAGATTAATTTAGACTGAAGGGCTCCCCAATTTGACCAAATGGGGTGGTAACATAGCTATGACACACTGAATATGAGACCATTAGCATTGGCTTTGAGGATGGTGAGCAGTGTTACATCTACAAGGAGATTATCAGGGAGTGGTACCCTTACTTAATTCTATGGTGGGACATTGAACTATTAGTGCTGTTCAGACCTATCTTTGCAGGGTAGCTCATGGGTCAGGATATTGGTGCAGAAGAAGTGAGCAGGGACAAGGCTTAGCAAGGCAAGAAGGCCTATTAATGTGGCAATACAAGTAGGGTGGCACAGCCATGAGACAACTAGAAGTAACAAGGAGTTCAGGGAGTGGTATTGCCATTGCCAGAAGACTGGTGTGTTATTCTGACTTGGAGTACCAAAGAGATGGGAAGGAAACCACTGTGAAGAAGCAACAAAGATATCTTTGCTGAGAAGTTCCCGTATTTAAACTGTACATGCACTCACATCCTGGACACCAGCTAAAAGACACCCAAATAAAAGATTCCAAGGCACATTCTAGTCACAATGATAAAAAACACAGACATGGATAGAATAATGAAAGAACAAGATTAAATAATGGAAATCACATACAAAAAAGGCATCTTTAAATTTTACAGCAGATTTATCACACACAAGACACCAGGCCTGAAGGCATTGACAGAATATAGTGAAAAAGCTCAATGAAATGAATGCCTCTCCAAGATATTTCAACCAGCCAGACTTACACTCAGGTTTAAAGGAAGGATACCCTGATACATTGGATAAATGATAGCTCAGGAACTTTGTAGACTCAAAGCTAAAATTTAACAACAACAACAACAAAAAAAACTGAAGTGTCTACTTTAAAGGAAGAAAAACCCCACAAACACTACAAAGTGATGGCACAATACCCTATTAAAATTATCTTTCATAACTTTAACAGAATAAATGAACAAATGAAGAGAAACAGAATAGAAAAATGAATCAGAAAATTAAATCTAACATTCACTGCTTGAAAAAAACACATTTGAATATTCAGAGCAAACACAGACTCAAAGTCAAAGGTTAGTGGACAATCCTTCAAGTAAATAATTTCATTAAAATGTTTGGTCTGGCTATATTATTGCCAGGCATCACAGAGCTCAGTCTTAAACTGTTAAAGAAACAGAGAGGGTAATTTCTTATTAAACAAGGAACATACACATCAAGAAGAAATCACACTCCTAAACATATATCTACCCAATGAGGGGCCATCATAATATTTGAAACATATGCAGATAGACTTAAAAAAAACACCAATAGCAAACTAATAATAATGAAATGCTTCAACATCACTCTATCGCCTCTTGATAGATCAAGCAAGCTAAAAATTAACTTATATTCATCTAGATTTTGATGTGAGAAAAGGGCTTTGTAGACATATTAGAGATTTCCATTTTTGAGAAGTTGAATACACGCCCTTCTCTAAAGCACATGGGACACTCTATTAGACCATATGCTGGAACATAAAACATACTTCTACAAAATCAAGATGATAGAAATTATAACAACAATCTCAAATCATAATGCACTGAAAATACTAGATTATAAACAGACATAGAGAAGTAACGTTAACCCCAGGAAATTAAACAGCTCAATTCTGAATAAGCAGCGGATCAGATAATACATCAAGGAGGAAATCAAAGAATTTCTGGAAACAAAATGAGAATGAAAACATGGATTATAATAATTTGTGGGACACAAAAATATTTCATACTTTTGCAAACATTCATTACCAAGGAATAAAGAGCCTACATAAATAACTTAGTGGCACAGCTTATGAAACTGGAAAATGATCAGAAAAATGAGCCAAAAGTAGACAGGCAGAAGAAAATAATAAAACTTAGAGCAGAAATTAATGAACTGAAGACCCATAAAACAACCCAAGAGATTAATGACATCAAAAGCTGCTTATTTTAAAAATTAAACAAGATCAATAAACCATTAGCAAAACTCACAGAGAAAGGTCAAGGGAGAAACTTTATTAACAGAATCAGAATTTAAATTGAGGATGTTACTACAGATACTACAGAAAATAGAAAGGGTAATCAGAGATTACTCTGAGAAACTTTATGCCACAAATCAAGAGAACTAGGAATAAGTGAATAAATTTTTAGACTCCTTTAACCTCCCAAATTTGAACCAGGACTATCTCAACTACATGAATAGATCTATCACAAGCAAGGAAATTAAAATGGTAAACAAAAGACTACCCAAATATAAAAGCTCAGTCCATTCACTAGTGAATATTTTTTTAAATCTTTAAATGGACCTACTGTCAATCCTCTCAGACTCTTCCAGGATATTGAAGAAACAAAAACACTTCCAAATAGTTTCTATAAAGCTAACATAACCAGATACCAATAGCAGACAGAGGCATCACAAAAAAGGGATTTACAAGCCAATATTACTAATAAATACAGATGGAAAGATACTCAACAAAATATTAGCAAATAGAATCCAGAACTCATCATGAAGGTTACATACCATTACCAAGTAGGATTCATTCCAGAGATGCAAGAAAGTTTTTTTTTCTTTTGGTTTTTGGGTCACACCCGGCAGCGTTTAAGGGTTACTCCTGGCTCTATGCTCAGAAATTGCTCCTGGTAGGCTCAAGAGACCATATAAGATGCTGGGATTCAAACCTCCATCCATCTGCATGCAAGGGAAATGCCTTACCTCCATGCTCTCTCTCTGGCCTCACAAGAAAGTTTTAACATGAAACTCAATCAATATAATAACCATGTCATCATAAAAAAAAGAATATAGTAATATCAATAGATAAAAAGAAAGCATTTTTCAAGGTTCGGCACCCATTCATGTTAAAAACTCTATTTGGAAATTCACATCAGTAGGGCAGTTGCCTTGCATGCCGGCTGACCTGGGACGGATCAGGGTTCGATTCCCCAAATCCAATATGGTCTCTCGAACATTCTAGGAAGGATTTCTTAATGCAGAGCCAGGAGTAACCCCAGAGTGCCACTGGGTGTGGCCCAAAAATCAAAAAAGTAAAAAAAAAGAAAACATAGTCTTTAAGAAAAAAAAAAAAGCCTTTCTCTAAGATCTGGCACAAGACAAGCCTTAATCTTGTAGAGACATAGCTATAAGTCTTCTACTGTCCCTTAAAGGTGTGGACTTCAGTTATAAGACTCCCTCCCTCCCATATAGCGCTAATGGAAGACATTTGGAACTGGAATATTTATAGCCAGTGCATGCCTGTTGGCCTGGATGAAAGTCTACTGGCCTGTGGGGCCAGATGTCTGGACAGCTTCACTGGCTTACTGGCCAGCTGACTTTCCTACTTGCCAGCCCAATACCACCGTGAATCATGTCCAGAGAAAGCCTGCTACCCTGCTTGACTCACTGTGTGCATAGTAAGGCAATTTAGTGAGATAATTCTTTGTCCCATGCTTTCTCTTGATCCAGACTTTCAAACTTTATCTCACACTCTCTCTCTCATTAAATATAACATTTTGGCATCCAAGCTCCAGACTCTCTTTCCCCCACCTTTCTCTCTCTCCACTACTCTTCTATTCAAGTTCTTGCCATAGCAATTTGGCAAAAAAAAAAAAAAAAAAAATTATCAAGGACATCCTGTTAGGAATGGAAGAAGTCGAATTTTCACTCTTTGCAGAAGACATGATGTTATATTTAGAAAATACTAAAGCACTAAATAATAAATACAAAAAATTATGTAAATAGGGGCCTAAGTGATGGCACAGTGGTAGGGCCTTTGCCTTGCATGCAGCAGACACAGTTCAATCGCCAGGCATCCCATAGGATTCACCAAGACAGGAGTGATTTCTGAGCTCATATTCAGGAGTAACTCCTGAGCATCATTGGGTGTGGCCCCCAAAATAAAATATTCTGAAAACAATATATTATATGGTATAAATTATATATCACAAACTAATATGCAAAATTAATATCAATATACAAAATTAATATGCAAAAAGATAAATTTTCTACATATAAATAATAAAAGACAAAGATATATATATAAATAAATAAATTCACATTCACAATTGTTAATCAAGTACCTGGGAGTCAACTAAACTAAAGAGATGGAGTCAACTAAAGATGTGGAAAACCTATACAAAGAAAATTAAAAAAAAAAACACTCTGTTAAAGAAATAAAAGAGAACACACCAAAAAATAAGAACATATACCCTTTTTATAAATTGGCATGATCAACATCATTAAAATGGCAAGACTTCCATAGTATTATACATATTTAATGCTATCTCTATAAGAATACTAATGACAACACAAAAAAATTGATCAAACACTCCTAAAATGCATATGGAGCACAATAGTACCTAAATAAATCTTTGGGAAAAGAAGATGGGAGGAATTACTTTCTCTACCTTAAACTGTAAAATAATCCAATAGTCATTAAAACAGAATATTATTAGAATACAAACAGACCCTATGACCAATATAACTGACTTCAATATTCTAAGATAAAACTACAGATTAATTAATCAATTAATCTTTAATAAAGGAGCAAGAAATAAAAATTGCAGCAAGGAAATGCTCTTCAATAAGTGTTATTGTAAAAGCGGTCATCTATATCCAATAAAGCAAACTGACACCTCTTTAAAGCTTTGCACAAAGTCAAATCACAATGGATTAAAGATATGGCCAGAGAGATAACACAGGGGTAGAGTATTTGTCTTGCACGCAGCCTACCTAGGATGGATGGTGGTTCAAATACCAGTATCAAAATATCCCCTGATCACCTTCAGGTGTGACTCAAAAACCACACACACACACACACACACACACACACGATTAAAGACTTTGAGATCATACCAGAAAACATAAGGTTCATAGAAGAAAAGATAGGCAGAACACTCCATGAGACTTAAGTTAAAGGTATTTTAAAGAAATACAATTTTCCATACAAGTGGAAGCAAAGATACACAAAGAGGACTAAATTAAACTGAAAAGGTGCTGAATCTCAAAGAAAATTATGACTTGGAGACAAATATTATCCACAAAATGTGAGAAACTAATCAGCCAATACCCATCTGATAAGGAACTAATACTAAGATAAATAAGGTTCTGGTAGAACTCTTGTAGAAAAAAAAATCTAAGACATCCAAAAATGGGGAAAACTAATGAACAAATATTTCCTCAAAGTGGGCAAACAGATGGGAAGAAAACAGATGTACAAGAAAAATGTACATAAAAAATGTACTACATCACAAACCATCACAGGAATACAAATGAAAATAATGAAATATTTTTCATACCACAGAGACTTGCAAATATCATACAGAACAAGAACAACCAGTGCTGGTACAATGTGGGGAGAAAGAAACTTTCATTCACTGCTATTGAGAATGCCAACTAGTTCATTAAAAAAAAAAAAAAAAAAGTACTGTGGCGGGAATTGGACTTTCTGTGGCAAATGCACCAGGGCTCCAGAACATAAAAACCGGCTAGCTTTTGTAGAAGCCGGGTCCCCTGTTTGTGACATCAAGCTGGGAAAATCCACGAAACTAAGCCTGCCCAGAGTTGCCCAACTGTGAAAAACTGTGAGTGCTACCTGTGTATGTATGTCTACTGTCCTCTTGCGTGAAACTCTTGGGAGTGAGCCAAAAAGAGGCTCCAGAAAACTCGCTCTCCCAGAGGCCATTCTCAGGGCGGGACTCCAGAACATAAAAATTGGCTACCATTTGCAGAAGCCGGGTCCCCTGTTTGTGACATGAGGCTGGGAAAATCCAAAAAAATACACCTGCCCAGTGGGGCCCAACTGTGAAAAATTGTGAGTGCTACCTGTGTATGTCTGTCTACTGTCCTCTTGCGTGAAACTCTTGGGAGTGGGCCAAAAAGAGGCTCCAGCAGAGCGCTGCTGTGCACTCATTCTATGAAAAGAACACGATCACAACAAGAAGAAAAAATCACACTAAGAACTGTGCTATATCACAGAAGCAAGCATTTCTCTCCGGACTTTCTTCTCTGTTGCATGCTCGGGCAAAAGATTTGAACCAGTGTGAGGCTTTATCCACGGAGGACTCCCCTCCCTTAGAGGCAAGTCAGCCCATCCAGGAAGGGCGGAGCCAGAGGAGTGTGCTTCCTGCATCATATAGCCAATGAATACCACCACAACACGTAGAAAAACCCACAATACAAGTGTGACAATGGGGAAACAACGCAGGCCAGCATCAGACATAGAGAATGAAGATGACAATTCTGAGGACGAGATAATGACCAACCAACTAATCAACCTCTCAGATAAAGACTTTAGACTAGCAATATGTAAGATGCTCAATGGACTCGAAGAAACCATGGATCGAGTTGAACAGAACACTAATAAGAACCAAGAAAATATGAAGACAGAAATCACAAAACTCCAAACTGAAATAACATGTCAACTAACAGGTCTGAAAAAGTCAGTAAACGAAGTAAATGAGAAAAAGGATAAGCTCTGGGACAGGGTATCAAAAGCTGAGAATAGACGTGGTGCTGTGGAAGATAAGATATATAATAATTCCATACAGCAGGAGAGATTGGAAAAAAAAAACTTAAAGCAAATGAGCAGACAATGGAAAAATTAGTCAAAGAATGGGAACGGATGAAAATAGAAGTCTACAATAAGATCAACAGAACAACTTAAGAATCATTGGAGTCCCAGAGACCCAGGAAGAAAATTTCCAGGAAGAATCAACGGTCAAGAACATCATTAAAGAGAAACTTCCAGAGCTAAGGAATATATGTGATCAAATCCTGCATGCTCGAAGAGTACCAACCAAAAGAGACCCCAGAAAAACCACCCCAAGACACATCCTAGTCACAATGACAAATCCCACAGATAGAGACAGAATTGTGAAAACAGCAAGAACAAAAGGGGAAATTACGTTCAAGCAAGCATCCATGAGATTTACAGCAGACCTGTCACCAGAAACACTCAATGCCAGAAAGCAGTGGTGGGATATTGTGACAAGACTGAATGAAATAAATGCTTCACCCAGGATACTATAACCAGCAAAACTCACTTTCCGGTTTGACGGAAGAATACATGGTTTCACAGACAAAAAAACAGCTCAGAAACTTTACAGACACAAAACCAGTCTTAAGAGAAAAACTGAAAGACCAAATTTAAGACAAGACTAACCAAAAGACACACAAAATTTTGATATAAAGATGGCATTAAATCCCAGGACAATTCTTTCTCTCAATGTCAATGGACTAAATGCACTAGTCAAGAGACACAGAGTGGCTAAATGGGTCAAAAACCTCAATCCAACCTTCTCCTGCCTACAAGAAACGCACCTGAATAGTCAGAACAAACATAGACTCAAAATAAAAGGCTGGAGAAAAATTATCCAAGCAAACAACACCATAAAAAAGCTGAATCGGCCATACTAATATCAGATAATGCAAACTTTATACTCAGGAATGTTAAAAGGGACAAAGATGGACATTTTATATTAATCGAGGTGTATGTAGAGCAGGAAGAAATAACTCTCCTAAACATATATGCACCGAATGAGGGCCCAGCAAAATATTTAATACAACTGTTGATAAATCTGAAAAATAATATCAATAACAACACAATAATTGTGGGGGACCTTAATATGGCTTTGTGAACACTGAGTAGGTCAACCAGATTGAAACCCAACAAGAACATACTAGACCTGAAGAGAGAAATGGAAGAAAGAGGCCTAGTGGATATATATAGAACACTCCATCCCCAGAAACCTGGGTACACATTCTTCTCCAATGTACATGGGACATTCTCCAGGATAGAATACATGCTGGCACATAAAACATACCTCCATAATATCAAGAGGATAGAAATTTTGCAGACTACCTTCGCTGACCACAAGGCTCTGAAATTATTTGTGAATTCCAAAGGGACTCAGAAGAATAACTTTAACACCTAGAAGTTAAAAAACAGTCTCATACTCAATAACCAGTGGGTCTGAGATAAAATCAAGGAGGAAATCAGAAGATTCCTGGTAAGAAATGACAATAAAGACACAAACTATCAGAACTTATGGGACACAGCAAAAGCAGTACAGAGAGAAAAATTTATAGCTTTGCAAGCACACATTAGGAAGGAAGAAGGAGCTTACCTGAGTAGCTTAATGACACAGCTAATAGAACTAGAAAGTGCTCAACAAAAGGACCCAAAAATAGGAAGACAGAAGGAAATAACAAAGCTGAGAGCAGAAATCAATGAAGTGAAAACCCAAAAAACAATCTTAAAGATCAACGAAAGCAGAAGTTTGTTCTTTGAAAAAGTAAACAAGATTGATAGACCACTGGCAAACCTAACAAAGAAAGAGAGAGAGAGAGAAATGTGATAACTCGTATTAGGAATGAAAAAGGAGAGATCACTACTGATATGACAGAGATTCAAAGGGTAATCAGAAACAACTTTGAGAAACTCTATGCCACAAAAATGAGAACCTGGAAGAAATGGATAAATTCTTGGACTCTTATAATCTTCCACATTTGAAGGAAGAGGATATAGCATATCTAAAAACCCCCATCACCATTGATGAAATTAAAACGGTAATCAAAAGGCTGCCCAAAAACAAAAGCCCAGGCCCAGATGAATTCACTAATGAATTCTTTCAAACTTTCCAAGAGGAACTACTACCAATCCTGGCAAAAATTTTCATAAAATTGAACAAACAGAAACACTTCCAAATAGCTTTAATGAAGCCAACATCACCTTGATACCTAAACCAGACAGAGACGCTACAAAAAAAGAAAATTACAGAACAATATCGCTGATGAATGCAGATGCAAAGATCCTCAACAAAATCCTGGCAAATAGGATTCAATGCCTCATTAAGAAGATCATCCACTACGATCAAGTAGGTTTCATCCCAGGAATGCAAGGATGGTTTAACATCCGTAAATCTATCTACATAATACACAACATCAATAACAAGAAAAATAAAAACTACATGATCATATCAATAGATGCAGAGAAAGCATTTGATAAGGTCCAACACCTATTCTTGATGAAAACTCTCAGCAAGATGGGAATGGAAGGAACCTTTATCAATATAGTTAAGGCCATCTACCAGAAGCCAGTAGAAAATATTATCCTCAATGGAGAAAAACTAAAAGCCTTCCCTCTAAATTCTGGCCCAAGACAAGTCTGTCCTTTCTCACCACTCCTATTCAACATAGCACTGGAAGTACTTGCTATAGCGATTAGGCAAGAAAAAGATATCAAGGGAATCCAGATAGGAAAGGAAGAAGTCAAGCTCTCACTGGTTGCAGATGACATGATACTCTACTTAGAAAACCCTAAAGACTCTACCAAAAAGCTTCTAGAAACAATAGACTCATATAGCAAGGTGGCAGGTTACAAAATTAACACATAAAAATCAATGTCCTTTCTATACAATAGTAATAAGAATAAAATGGACATTAAGAAAACAACCCCATTCACAATAATGCCACACATACTCAAGTATCTTGGAATCAACTTGACTAAATATGTGAAGGACCTATACAAAGAAAACTATAAAACTCTGCTCCAAGAAATAAGAGAGGACACAAAGAAATGGAAATGCATACCCTGCTCATGGATTGGCAGGATTAACATAATCAAAATGGCAACACTCCCCAAGGCATTATACAGATTTAATGTGATCCCTCTAAAGATACCCATGACATTCTTCAAA
The DNA here is from genome assembly GCF_024139225.1 of Suncus etruscus. NCBI lineage: Eukaryota > Metazoa > Chordata > Mammalia > Eulipotyphla > Soricidae > Suncus > Suncus etruscus. The sequence goes on from NC_064855.1 coordinate 85,058,158, forward strand.
GAAGTGGATCAGGCACTTTTGAAATTCATTTGGAACAATAAACACCCTCAAATAGCTAAAGCAATCATTGGGAAAAAGAATTTGGGAGGAATTACTTTCCCCAACTTTAAACTGTACTACAAAGCAATAGTTATCAAAACAGCATGATATTGGAATAAAGACAGGCCCTCAGATCAGTGGAATAGGCTTGAATACTCAGAAAATGTTCCCCAGACATATAATCACCTAATTTTTGATAAAGGAGCAGGAAATCCTAAATGGAGCAGGGAAAGCCTCTTCAACAAGTGGTGTTGGCACAATTGGATAGCCACTTGCAAAAAATTGAACTTAGACCCCCAGCTAACATCATGTACGAAGGTAAAATCCAAATGGATTAAAGACCTCGATATCAGCCCCAAAACCATAAGATATATAGAACAGCACATAGGCAAAACACTCCAGGACATTACAGGCATCTTGAAGGAGGAAACTGCACTCTCCAAGCAAGTGAAAACATAGATTAACAGATGGGAATATATTAAGCTGAGAAGCTTCTGCATCTCAAAGGAATTAGTGCCCAGGATACAAGAGCCACCCACTGAGTGGGAGAAACTATTCACCCAATACCCACCAGATAAGGGGCTAATCTCCAAAATATACAAGGCACTGACAGAACTATACAAGAAAAAAACATCTAATCCCATCTAAAAAACAGGGAGAAGAAATGAATAGACACTTTGACAAAGAAGAAATACAAATGGCCAAAAGACACATGAAAAAGTGCTCCACATCACTAATCATCAGGGAGATGCAAATCAAAACAACAATGAGATACCACCTCACACCACAGAGAATGGCACACATCACAAAGAATGAGAATAAACAGTGTCGGCGCAGATGTGGGGAGAAAGGAACTCTTATCCACTGTTGGTGGGAATGCCATCTAGTTCAACCTTTATGGAAAGCGATATGGAGATTCCTCCCAAAACTGGAAATCGAGCTCCCATACAATCCAGCTATACCACTCCTAGGAATATACCTTAGGAACACAAAAATACAATACAAAAATCCCTTCCTTACACCTATATTCATTGCAGCACTATTTACCATAGCAAGACTCTGGAAACAACCAAGATGCCCTTCAACAGACGAATGGCTAAAGAAACTGTGGTACATATACACAATGGAATATTATGCAGCTGTCAGGAGAGATGAAGTCATGAAATTTTCCTATACATGGATGTACACGGAATCTATTATGCTGAGTGAAATAAGTCAGAGAGAGAGAGAGAAAAAATGCAGAATGGTCTCACTCATCTATGGGTTTTAAGAAAAATGAAAGACATTCTTGCAATAATAATTTTAAGACACAAAAGAGAAAAGAGCTGGAAGTTCCAGCTCACCTCAAGAAGCTCACCACAAAGAGTGATGAGTTTAGTTAGAGAAATAACTACATTTTGAACTGTCCTAATAATGAGAATGTATGAGGGAAATGGAGAGACTGTTTAGAGTACAGGCGGGCGTTGGGTGGGGAGGAGGGAGACTTGGGACATTGGTGATGGGAATGTTGCACTGATGATGGGGGGTGTTCTTTACATGACTGAAACCCAAACACAATCATGTATGTAATCAAGATGTTTAAATAAAAAAATTAAATAAAAAAAATTTTTAAAAAGGGGCTCAACAGATAGTACAGCAAGTATGGTGCTTTCCTTGAACACAGACGATCCAGGAATGATCCCTGAGCACAGAATTAGGAATAAGTACTTAGCACATTTGGATGTGGTTCAAGAACCAAAAAAAATGCTGTTTCTTGTGCTTCAAATAAATTTTATATATGATATGAAAAAAACAAATATAGGTATTCCTCAAAAAACTAAAAATTGAGATTCCATAAGATCTTCAAGGGATACACCCTAACAATTCAATATTACCATGCAGAAAAACTGTCTGCATTCCTATGTTTGTTACTACCCTATTGACAATAGCCATAATATAGGTACAACTCAAATTCCTGAGAGCTAAATGTTCCCAAGAAGTTGGCTAAAGTAACAGTGATCCATCTACACAATGTAATACTATGCAGCTGTTAGGGAAAATGAAGTATTGAAATTTCCTTATACATGGATGGATGTGGAAATTTTTATGTTAAGTGAAATGAATCAAACAGAGATGTCTAGTCATAGAATATACTTATTCACTTTTGGGTATAAGAAAAAAAATATCTCATTGTAATTATATCAGAAGCAATAGATTTTGAGGGGGCAGAGAAGACCAGTACCTGGTAGGAAGCTTGTCAAAAACTGTAGAGCAATATATTTAGGGTAGAGAAGGCACCTCTAAAACAATGATAGTTAACTGATCATTCTGGACAATACTTGGTGTTGAAAGGAGATAAAGTGAAATCCATAGTACTCGTTATTAACAGCAGTGTAAACCATATGCATAAAAATAAATAAATAAATAAAGTGAGAGAAAAATGATTACTTGCTAAAGAGCTGGCAGGAGGGGTCCTGTAGCCAAAGCTGTTTACATTTCATGGAGCCCTAGAAAACACAGCAAGGTGCTTCTGGTTAATGCTACTAATGGTGCTTATTAGGTCCTGTAGGGTGCTTATCCCAGTCCATTGGCATTTACAGGAAGGCATCCTCACCCATTAAATATACATAAACATTTATATAGTAGCATAAGTAATGTAACTACATATACTTGAAATATAAAGAAAATATTTTAGGTGTAATTTTCAGAAATAAGATATATAATTTTGATAAGTAAAATATAATTTTCTTCATAAAGGTAACACAGGATTTTATTAAATGTCATATAGAATTTTCTAAAATCTTGCAAGTAAAGTTATGGAATAGATAGATGTGAAAAAATGTAGCTTAACCCATTTCATTATAAAAATTACAGTCTGTATGAAGAAAAAGGAAAGAAGAAAGAAAGAATGAAAGAAAAAAGAAAGAAAGAAAGAAAGAAAGAAAGAAAAAGGAGAACAAGAAAGAAAGAAACGAGAGAAATAAAGAAAGAAAAAGAAGAAAAAGTAAGGAAGGAAGAAAAAGAAAGAAAAAGAAAAAGAAAGAAGACAGAAAAAGAGGAAGAAATAAAGAAAAATTAAGGAAGAGAAAAGGAAGGAAGAAAGAAGATAGAAAGAAAAAAAACAAAAATAATGAAGAAAGGAATAAAAGAGAGAAAGAAAAAAAAGAAAGAAAGAAGAAAGGAAAGAAAGAAAGAACAAAAGAAGAGAGATAGGAAGAACTAAAGAAAAAAGAAAGAAAGAAAAAGAGAAAGGAAGAAAAAAAGAAGGATAAAGGTAAAGAAAGAAAGAAAAAGGGAGAGAAAGAGAAAGAAGAGAAACAAAGAAAAAAGAAATAAATAACAAAAGATAGAAAGAACAAGAAATAGAAAGAAAGAGGAAATCGAAAAAAGAAAGAAAGAAAAAGAAAGAAGGAAAATAGTTTGAGAAAGAAAAAAGGAAAAGAATGAAAAAAGAAAAGGGAAAGAAAAAAGTAATGAAAAAGAAAGAAAGAAAGAAGAAAGGAGAAGAGAAAGAAAGAAACAAAGAAAAAATAAAAAGAAGGAAGAAAGAAAGGGAAAAAACAGAAAGAGAAACTAAAGAAGGAAGAAATAGAGAAAGAGACGGAAATAGAAAAAGGGAAAGAAAGAAAGAAAGAAAAGAAAGAGAAGGAAAAGAGGCAGAGAAAGAGGAAGAAAGAAAAATAAAGAATAAAAAAAGAAAGAAGAAAAATGAAAAAAAAAACAGAAAGAAAGAAGTAAAAAAGAAGGAAAAAGAAAGAAAAGAGAGAGAAAAAGAAGAGAAAGGAGAGAATGAAAAGAGAAAAAGAAAGAAGGAAAAGAAAAAGCAGGAGAGAAAAAGAAAGAGAAAAAAGAAGGACAAAGAACAAAAAGAGAAGAGAAAGAAAAAGAAAGAATGAAGAAAGGAAAAGAAAAGAGAGAGAAAGAGTAAAGAGAAAGAAGTAAAGGGGAAGAACGAGAGAGAAAGAGAAAGAGAAAGAAAGAAAGAGAAAGAAAGAATGAATGAAAGAAAGAAAGGAGAAAGAAAGGAAAGGGAAACGAAGAGAAAGAGCAAGAAGAGAAAGGAAAAAAGAAAGAAAAAAAGAAAGAAAGGAAAAAGGAGAAAGACAGAAAAAAGGGAGAGAAAGAAAAAGATACAAAATAGAGAAAGAAGAAAGAAAAGAAAAAGAAGCAAAGAAAAAACTAAAGAAAGAAGAAATAGAGAAAGAAATTAGAGAGAAAAGTGAAAGAAAAAGAGAAAGACAAGAGAAAGAAAAAAGAAAGAAAAAGAAAGCAAGAAAAAGAAAAAGGGAGAGAAAGAAAGATAGAAGGAAGAAAGGAAGAAAAAAGAAAGAAAAACAGAAAGAAAGACAAATAAAGAAGAAAGAAAGAGAAAGAAAGAAAGAAAGAAAGAAAGAAAGAAAGAAAGAAAGAAAGAAAGAAAGAAAGAAAGAAAGAGAGAAGAAAGAAGAAAGAAAGAAAGATAGAAAAAAGAAAGAAAGAAGAAGAAAGAAGAAAGAAAGAAAAGTGGAGGAGAAAAACCTTTGGTGGAGATTGATTATATGTGGACTTGGTTAGAAGTATTATTGTAATTTTAGGCACTACTCCTGAGTGCATATGATCCCAGTTCAATAATGGGCACCAATATATCTTCATCACCTCTAGTTTAGAACCAGGATAAACCCTAAGCACTGCTAAGTGTGTATTCCCCGCTATCCCCCCTAAAAGAACTTGGGTATATAGATTGTAACAATGTCTGTAAATGATAAAATTCAATTATATTAAACTCATTTTGCAATTTAATTCTTAGAAGAGAGTTCACTTTTTAGATAAAATCTTCTCAAAGTTTTCTCACATGGTCGAAGGAACTAAGTAAATCTGTGTAGTTATCTTTGAATATTCCAGCTTTATGACCTAAGTATCTCTCAAGTGTTCCACTCTTCCATAAGATTCAATGCATAAAAGTGGTAAGTGTAGGCGGAGCACACTCACTGAGTCATATTATTTTTCTTCAATGCCTCACAACATAATATTTATCTCTATTTCTAACGCTGTCCAAATTAGCCAAAAAGTTTGAAGCTATTGTATATAGAACTTTTCCATAAACAAAGAAATCTAGCACAAATAACATCAGATCAAATCAAACAACATAGTTCTGTCTAGAGCAATTGTACCAAGTGTAGAGCCCTTGCGTTTGTCACCCCAAGATTCAACAGGAGTGATTCCCTAATGCACAACTAGAAGTAAACCATGAGAATACCCAGGAGTGACCAGCAAAACTAAATAGAGTAAACTAATAATAATTATTATTATTAATGGTCATAATAAAATGAATGAATAACATCAAATCTTATGAGTTGAGAAGTATCTTTAGACTATCTGCCACTCCCAGTAGAACAGGAATTCTGCTGAGCCGGCCCACGGCTCACAGTTATTCATGGTCGTGGAAAGGACTCTTGCCTGAAAGAAAGAAGGGTGGGAGAAAAAGGGACACCAAGTCAAGGATTCTGATCAGTTGTCAATTTTATTTCAAGCAAGCAGGGCTTGAACAATAGTGGATGGTTACATAATGTGTGGGTTACATGACAACGCAATCTCTATGTGTATTCATAAAAATCACAATGCTCTGCCCGCATACCTCCTGCAAGTACATACAGTGTTATAACAAGCCCTTATTGTGTGGTCAAAGATTCTTGCATGGCAATCTGCTGTCAACTCTGCCTCATTTGAGGCAGGTACAGTCTTAATTCTGATTAGGGCAATGGCTGAAGTACAAAATATGTTTGTTCGAGGCAAAATGGGCTTGTACTTATGCTAAGTGTATATTTCAGAAGGATCTGGCTCCAACAATTCCCCCTTTCTTATATAAGTAAAAAGAAGTGCAATATCAATGTACAGAAATGCCTGGCGATGTGCCCTGTCTTAGGTTATCTGGGGGGTACCCTAAGTGGCACCGAGATAGGAGAAGGTTGGGCCTTCTACTGTTAGGGAACCCAGGACTAATCCCGTCTTTGGCAAACACTGCAGCCTAATCTACCACATTTCGGAGTGGGCAGCCATGTGCTCCCAGTTCCTCAAAATTCAATTGTACCTGAGGATGGGTAGCCAGTTTTTGATAATGTACAGCAATACATTTTTTGGTAGCATTATTCACTTGACTTTTGACAAAATCTGTCAATTTTTTAAATGGCCATGAGTCGAAGGAGATGAGACAGAGAAAACACAATACTGGACCCAAAATAGTGAGAAGGAGAGTGGTCAACCACGGAGAGGCAGAAAACCAATTTTGATACCAAGATTCACTTTGCTCTCTCTCTCTTTGTCTTTCTTCCAACCTTAATTCCAATTGTTTAACACTGTCTCTAACCAGACCCAATTTATCTTTAAAGAAGCAAATTTCTTCCTTTAGGGCAGTACATAAATTCCCCCCTCTTTCAGAAAGAAATAAGTAATAACAGTTTCTGCTCTATCAAAACTCAAACCTAAAACAACAGCAAGAGTAATAGCAGTAATAGGTACACACTTATGTCTAAACATAGTAATCTTCTTATCCCAAAGCAAATCATCATTAGATCTAATGGTTAATTTAGGCATTAACAAAACTAAAACAAAATAATCATGATAAGCAAGAATCATTTCAGTAACAATATGGGGGGAAAGTCCAATGGAGCAAACAAAATAAGTGAAGTTGGGGGCTTGATAAAGATGGAAGAGTTGGACAGGGGGGCTCATTTGCAGTCAAAGTAAGCAAAGTCCCACGCCCATGACCTGTCTCAAAGGTATGCCTTGATGCATCTCAGCTCCCAGGTAGTTCAGCATGGTCGTTGGTAGCAGTGGGTGTGCTGAAGGTTGCGATTCTTTCGTAGAAGGGCTGCAAGGCAGAGTATCAAATCCAGCATTCCCCTTAGGCAGAGTCTGTCAAAAACAGGTCCGGTAAGAATGGTGGGTTGAAGGACTGGGTGGGTGACACAGGGGCAGCAGCAGGGGTGGCAGGCTCTTTTGAGGTGGATGAAGACACGTCTGCAAGAGGTCTATAAGGAAACGGCTTGGCAGGAGACAAAAAGGTTACTTGGGAGGTTCTTTTATTATTATTATTATTATTATTATTATTATTGTTGTTGTTGTTGTTGTTGTTGTTGTTGTTGTTGCTGTTATCATTATTATTTTACAATAAATTTTTTCATAAATTTAATTCTTCATATATAAAAAATAGGAGTTTACTTAGTCTTCTGGCCTTGGTTTACAGGCAGAAGACACCAGCAATTTACAATAAACAAATTATTTCTGAATACCAGGAGAATGCTGACTGACTTCTGTCAGACTTTAGACTTTAAAGAATTTTATAATTAACAATTGCCAATTTTTCAAAAACTTTTAAACTGAACCTTAATGATTCTTCTTAAACTTCTTAGTTATTTTCTTAAACCTTGATGCTTCTCTCTCTAGCTACATGTCCATATTTTTCTGGCCTTGACTAATGGTAGGAAAGCTGGATGATTGCAAAGTCCAGAGATTCTCCAGGGAAAATTTATCCCCGATGGCTATTGAAAAATCTGGCGTTTACGATCCCCACACCCTCTGCCATGTTCCCAGAAGGACAAAGCCAGCTTAACACATAATTTTTAACACATGATCTTTAGTTGCAGGATGCCACAGTCTGTCAGCTGCTAAGTGACCATACTGACCAAGTTGTGAAAAAATTAATTGAAATCTCAAAAATAGATAGGGCTTTGAAAATTGTATTTTATCATGAAATGTATAAAGTATAATTTGTAAAATCATAAATTCCTGTATATATATGCCAAAATATCCAAATTAAATGTATTAATAACTTTATATTCAATAGATTACTATTACAAAATCACGATTCTCGTGATAGGGAGTACATCATATTCATTTGGCATTTCTACTGATTCTTCCTTCACTATTTAATATGTGATAATCAATATTTAATAAAAATAAGTCATGCTGTCATATTGGATACTGAGAATTTATCTGTAGATTTTTCTTGTTTTTTAGAAAATTTCCAGTTACAACTAATTTTATAATTTGTCACATTTATTGATACTTATGTCAAATTTAAAGTCAGCACAGTTTCATAAAGAAAAGTTTCATAAAGAAGGCCCCCCTCAATATCTTGGTCAGCATCAATCTTATGACTTGAAGTGAAAAAAATTCTTGGAGATATTGTATGAATTTTTCTTACTGAAGAAACTGATTTAGTTTTTTTTGTTTTTGGTTGCTTTTTTAGAATATAATATTGTTATAAAAATGAAAACATACAGTAATTTTCATATTATCTATTTAGAGACACTAATTTTGAAATTTTGAATTCTATTTACAAAGTAATAAAAAAATCCTCTACCCTTTACTAAGTGTTCAATTTTAAATCTATCTAATATTAGATAGATGTGTGATAGCACAGTGATAGGATGTTTGCCTTGCATGCAGCCTACTCAGGACTGACCAGGGTTCAATGATTGATATCCCATATGGTCTACCAAACATCCCAAGAGTGATTTTTAAGCAAAGAGATCCAGGAGCAATCCCTGAGTGTCACTGAGTGTCGCCCAACCACTCACAAAATTATGAATTAAACATGTTATACTTTTACAATAAAACGGAATGCTAATTACTGTAATATAATATTTTCCCATAAAATTGTGCATTTTATAAAATAGTACATTTAAATTCACTATTCATTATTAATGCTAAATAATAAAAAATCTATTAAACATAATTTTTTTCACAATATAAGATCACAATGATGTCATAGTAATAATGTATTTGATCATGCTTACTTCTTATTTATTTATAAATTATATAAAATCACATGCACACATACAAATATAATGCTATTAATACAGAAACAGCATGTTCCTGCCTCTCTCAAATAGAATTGTGAATTTCAGTGAAAATATTTTAGAGATAATTTAAGCTAGTTTCTTTAGAAAGATGACATCCCTAAAATTATTTTCTTAATGTTTATCTATTTAAGTCAAAGAGAGAAGATTCACAACTTACATAAAACTGCATAAGGAAATACCTGGTCAACAATTTTATCAGAGGGATATGTCAAATTACCTAAAAATTATTTTACCCTTTTGCAAACACCATCCTAAATAACTTGAGATATAAAATGACATTTAAAAGTAAAAGAGAAAATGGAAAGTGAAAATGGTAAGAGGAAATATGCATTTCTTTTGCTGATATTTAACACTATCACTTTTCTTAATTACCCATGACATTTCACCAATTCACCCATTATACCATGTACTCTCCTAGAGCCTAGTTAAGGTAAAAAATGGGGCCATTTACTTTTAAGACTAATGCCCATTGTTGTCCTTAGATGAATCCAAACTTTTAGTGTTGATGCTAACTCTAATATAGAAGCAGATTGCACCACCTGTCTTGTAAGTGGCTGAGTTCATAGCAGAAATTGTTGTAAATGTACTACTGAAGAACAATTATTCTCTGAGATTACATGAGGCAGTCAGATCTTTGTATATCAACATTTAGGATAAGTAAGATTTTGTAAAAGAAAATCCTATATACAGTTTAGGTTTTTGCTTTATAAATTTGAACTTGAAAGAACATCAAGAATTATGCAAATCCTCAATTAACTTGGAAGAAAATCTTCAATAACTACTCAAAAGTCTACCTAGATTCTGCTGATGCTATTTATGAAGAGCTATTATCTTTATTGCTTTATTCACTTCATTTTTACCCACAGATATCTTTACCAGTATTTAAATATTGCCTTTAGTTCTGCAACATTCCACATCTTTGTTTAATGTAAGCATAGCATATCTTATGCAATGTGACCATTACATTAATATTTTTGCCTATAAAAAAAAAAACAAAATTTTGTGCTGTTTGTAGGAGTAGCTTTAACTTTTCATTAACCATAAGATATAAAATGTGTCACCTATCATACATATATATTAAGATACATTTCATTAAATAGTTATAATTTACTATTCAGAATATTAACTTGTATTGTATTAGATTTATTGAGTAGAATAGTAAAGCCAGATATTTGATAGTTACCATGCATTTGAGATTTTTAAAAGACATGTTTGCCTTTTTAAGGAGAATTAGAATTTTGATGAAATAAACCATCTGGGTTAAGATATGATATTTTCAGAAAAAGGCAGGTCATTTCATAGCATGGTACAAAGGTTAAGAAACTTGCTTGCATGTCTGGCAGGCCAGTTTTATCCCTGGAATCCTGTATCTTCTCTTCACCCCAAAAAGGAATAAATCCTTACTGCAGAGCAAGGAGTACCCCTAAGGACAGCCAGGGGTAGACCAGAAACCAACACAATAAACAAAAAAAAATTGATTGAATAAAAATGCAAATTTCCCTTTGTGTCATTTGAATATTTAAATTAATTTAATATTGTTTACCTGTTCTATAAATTGAAATGCTATTAAAAATGATATTAGCATAGACCGAGTAGACACTCAAGTAAAATTGTATATGTAGTAATATATTAATTGCTCTTACTCAAATACTTTATGCACATAACCATATGTCTACTAGAATTATATTAAATGAAAAATAAATGTATCAAAACTTAATTTAGAAACACAGTTGGGCATGTCTGAGTTCAGCCAACTCTATAGACATACTTTTTTCAAAAGTGATGAAGTCTAATCTAAGAAAAACTTGGGTGCATTTCCTTCTCAGCTGAATACCATAAATCTTGGAGGAATAAACAGGCTAACTCCCCTGCCAAAGTCACACCAATTACACCAGCTACACAAAGCACCCACAACCACCACTTCACCAAGGGCTCAGCTTGACCTCCCATTTCTGCAGAGATGCCAAACCATCAAAAACTCCAGGTATACCAATAGCTGTGCTTAAATATCTAGGACTTTGTTGGAGCACTTCCTGTTAACTTCTTATACTTCTGAAAGGCTTGGCAGCCAAAATCATACCCTGCAAAAGCCAAACTATTAGCCACACAGCTTGAAATTTCTGGACCTGTTGCCACAGATGCAGCCACATAACAACTCCAAATATTCCTCAATATTGTCATCTCAGTAGGAACACCAATTTAGACATCAGTGTGAATGGAAAGCCATCTACTGTTGATACACAAATGTCTGTGGTTGTACTACCAAAATCTCTGTTCTTCTGACAGTGGCAGTATTATTTAACTCCCTCTATTCCTTCAAGATTTTAATTCCACAAATTAATTTAGCATGGTACATCTGAATAAAACTTTATATATCGACAGACATATTATACAGGTGTGCCATACCAAGTGATAATAATTTTGATGCATCAATAACACAATAAATTGGGTAAAAATAATATAAATGGTGTAATTACCTATTCACACCTTTTGAAAATAACATAATGCTCCCTTGTATACAGAAATCATTCCTGCCATGCTTAAGGGTCTATAGATGATGCAGGGGATTGAACCCTGTTAGGTACATGCAGGCAAATGCCCTAACCCACTGTGCTATTATTCTGTGCCCCCATTAACATATTCTTAATTAGAAAATGGGCATATCTTGGGAACCTTCTACAAATAATCAAAGTTTTTAATCAAGAGAAACATATTATTGAGCATTAAAATCTTTCCTGTTTTCATTAAACTATCACGATTATAACACTGTCTATGATAACACTGTCTATATATATATATATATATATATCATTCTAACACCACACTCACCATAAAGTATTTCTTCCCTTTACTAATGTCCCAAGAACAATTCCCAACTAGCTTCCCATCCCCACCCTGTACTTCCACATCAATTCAGCTTCAGAGACAAATTCTCCTTTCTTGTATTCAATGGGAGTTTTGAAACTTTAATATTATTAAGTTTTGATTGCCACTTTTTTTCATTACTGTAAAACAGTACTATATGAAGAAATTATTTTTATATCTTGTCTTAGTGCTCCCAAATCAATAACATTTTCTGGATCAAAGAAGTTTAAAATTCAGTCTTTTGCACATTAACTTCTATGTAGCTTTCTAGTACATACTAGTTTGATCTTGAGAGCTTTTGGTTTCAAGTTGTTTTCCATCTTTTATTTCTTTCTTTTCTTTTCCTTTCTTTTCTCTTCTCTTTTCTTCTTTTCTTTTTTCTTTTTTTTGTTTTTTGGGCCACAACCGGTGACACTCAGGGGTCACTCCTGGCTATGAGCTCAACAATTGCTCCTGGCCTAGGGGGCCATATGGAATTCTGGGGATTTGAATCGCGGTCAGTCCTAGGTAAGCGTGTAAAGGCAAACACCCTACCATTTGTGCCACTGCTCCAGCCCCTTTTCATCTTTTATGACAAAGTCCAGAACATGCTTAGCAAAGAGTGCTTTAATTTAACTGCACTTACCATTCTAATAGGAAGTGTGAATGTAACACTGACATCTTACATTATAGAGAACTTTATAGCTTATGCCATGCAAGGGTGTGGATCATTTTTGAAGGGTAAATTGTCTCATAGCAACTTGTACTAGGCAATTTTCTAGAATTCATGTCAGATATCACACTTTCATTTTTGAATATTATGTTTTTGACCAGCACGAGGAACTACTTTTAGTATACTAACTGGCTGAAAATTTAACATTTTTTTATTTTGATTTTTAAATCATGTGATATACTTTTTCAACTTTCTACAGGACCCATGATAACACATCCAAGCTGTGTGCATATAAAGATAAAGTTTGAAAGTCAAAAATCAAATTTTGACTTTTTATTTTGGAGAGATAGCTGGGATCAGGGGAATGTGTGTTACATTCCTTGCATATTCAAACAATTATTACCCAGTGGTTTATTCCTCCAACTTCTAGCACCAGCATAAAGAGTTTAACCTTGAATACCAGAAGCAAGTAGGGAGTAATAAATTAGCATTTAAAAATTGCTGGCAATTATCCCCATTTTTGATGTTGCAACTTCAGAAATCATATAATAGTAACAATAATAATAATAATAATTGTAGGAATAATCAGCAGGCATTTTAAAGTCACTTATACTTGTAAGATAGTAGTGTACACATTTTGAATATAAAAAGAATCAATCTCCAAACTAAATAAAAAAAGACATGCCACAAACTTCTGTATTTGATTGTTTACCTCTGGGTAAAAATAGAGAAAAATGACTATTTTTAACTCATAACAATAGCCTGTTGTCGATGGACAGAAAAATCAAGTCCAGAGGTTGCCTGAAGACATGACAGCTCTTTGATGCTATCACAGCATCAGAATAAGAGGTGAGGAGAAAAAGAAGGCATGATAAAAGAGATATAAGTTCAGATGAATAAAGAAACATGCAAAGGGTAAATTGAATTGGATTATGGTTATATTTACATATTTAACAACTCCCACTAAGTATTTAATAGTTTTAATTTATTAAGAAATTATTCATACAGAACTGTATTATGTATATTATAATATTGTTTCACCATGATTTTGAATTTAAGATATAAATTGATATAGCTCTTTATAAACAAAAATGCTGAATTTAATAGTCTTAAATATTGTTGTTGGTTAGAGAGATTACCTTTTCCCCAGAAGAACAGACATTTATAAAGTGGCTTAGGTGAGTAGAGAGGAGATAAATGGCAATCTTGAGAAAGAAATCTTCCGATTCCTTCTCTACACATGTTGGTAATCATGAGAAATGTTTAGGAATGTTTGGACTGATGAGAGTCCATTATGAGCATATGTCCAGTACAGACATTATTGTAATCTCTCCAGCCACATGAGGTGGTCCTCAGAAGTTATGTGGATTTATTTCTATTCTTTTTGGGGATATAAACTCTGATTCTGGGCATTAAATTCTACCACTATATTTTTTGGGAAGTTGTGAAATTCATGCTGGAGAGCTCTTCTTAGCAATGTAAAGACACTTTTAAAACTTGCCCAGTCTTTCCAGGTTTGTCTCCTTCCCTTTCAGAAGAGAACCACAAGGAAGTATAAATTGTGAAGAAAATTAAGTTGTTTATATGGAAATAAGTAGAGATGCATGCTGGCAGGTTCTGAGATTATGTTCCCCATAGGATCTTCTCACAGATTTTTAAAAGTCCTGGTCAAAAAAAAAAAAAGTCCTGGTCAAAGCGAAGTCTTTCCATGGGTGGCCAAGAAGTAAAGGTGGGTCAAGCAGAAAGGTGGAAGTGCTGCTTTATTCCAGGCTATCTTTCTGACTCTCCTCTTTTAAGGATACCTACTACAGAAACCACAGAACAAAATTATAAAATATTGGGTAGTGATTGAAGAAAATTAGCATCTTTCTATTTCTTTGTTTATTAGAATAAATATATAAACCTGGCACATCTTAATAAAATTATATATCAATTATAATTTGAGCAACCCAAAATAATAAACCATGCAATTGTTAAAATTTTCTGTTTACCTTACATTATCAGCCATTATGTTTGTCCTATGTATTATTGTCCTTCTATTTATACCAAACTTGCCTGCCAAAATATTACCTGGGTGTGCCTTTAAATAAAAATTCAAAAAGATAAGAAGTTAAAAATAAAAAAGCAAATACATTGCATTCTTACTCCATTATTCACAGTAGTAATTCCACTAGTCCTCTCCTTATTGAATCATTTTAATACAGATATTTTATGAAAAATAAAAACTTGTGGCTACTATACAGTCAATGTAATTTAGTTTACTATTGAATTATATATGTAATCTATAAGTGGGAAGCAACAGTTCACCCACTATAGGGCAATATATAATACTGAACACAATTGATCAACTCATTAGTGTGATAAACTCATTAGTGTTGATGTATTACCAAATAGAATGTTTTTCTTTTTGCATAGAGTATATAGAAAATACACACACATGAAATTTGCACAAGACTTTTTGACTGCAATATATTCACTATAATTTTCTCAATAGATACAATTGAATTATAAAAGAAGCTTAATCAGTTATTGGAGATGATCTGAGAATGCAAATAAATTAGACATGATAGTCCTTATAAGTGTTTCATGTTTATAAAACATTTTTATGTTTTTAAACTCTCACCTTAGAAATATATAACGGATCATGAAGCCATGCAAGAAATACAACACTTAGTATTCTAACCATTCATAAAATTTTGGGCCATGGTATTAGAAGACTACATACAAACTTAATGGTGCTTTTGAATTGAGGGTAAAGTTTAAAAATACAATTTTGAAAGCTAACAGAGTTGGAAAATATATCAAAATTTGGAAGACACTTGACCATATCACCAAGAGTCCAATTTTTCTCAGCACCCAGCGTTGACCCCAAAGTGCTAAGGTGAGTTAGATAAAAATACCTGATGTCAGTCAAGGGGAATAGCTTGATTGCTCAGCCATCCTTTGCAATTGCCCACAGTAACAGGTAGAGGTGAAATGGTGTGCATAGCAAAGTCATGAAGATTGATGGCACCCGCTGCTTCCAAATCTACCCTATCTGCATGCAAACCACTTGACACATGAACTGATGGAAAACAAAGAGTGTTTGCCCAGGAAAAGTGCTTCAGCAAGCTTAATTTCCATATCCATTTGCACAGCAAAAGCAAGATCTAATAGGTCCCAGAGAAATCAGCAAAGCCATGATAAGAATTCAAAGCCACAAACTAAATAAAAAGAGATTATTAGCTACATTGCAGTAGGCAAACAGTAAAGTCTTAAGTGATCAATACTTGACAAGAGACATGCCACAAACTTCATGTATAGGTCAGGCTCACACACCGTTTTTTTAAATAAATCGACTGACTCCTGGACAAGGCACATAAAATGTCACTTTTTATCTTTCAGTTGATATTTTCCTACAAGAGGAAAAAACCTATCTATTCAACTCCCTGAGAGATTTGATAGAAAAGATAGTCACTCCTGATATCAGGTTTAAAGGGGAAAACTGCAATCAAGTGGAAATTTTTGTCAGTACCTTAATCTCTGATTTGTAGAAGGTTTTGCTTTGGGATATTTGGTATGTCTGAGGATTGCCACCAAAGAGCCCTTCTGTTCTTTAATGGCTGCACTAAATCTTAACAAACGTGAGCATGAAAACTATTGTGCTGCACTTGTGAGGCATATATCAAAGTAATATTTTTTAAAGCTCAGGAAGGCAGTTGAATCATGCATGCTCTTTATGGGGCTCTGATCAGGCTGATAAAGGCAGTTCAGCCTCAATAAATGCTTTTTAAGTGAATGTTTTGGAAAGTGAATAGGAAATTCAAAGCTCAAACTGTTGCCAAACTGCTCCCACTGCACTTTGATCACTTTGTTTCTGACATTTTGTTGAAAATGTCTTGTTTTTATTAAAATGTTGGCATCTAGAGACCAAGAAAGTTAACAGTAGTCACTGAAAATATAATATATAGTAAATCATGGAATGACATGACTTATTAAGTACTTTGTACACATTCCTTAAAAAAGAAAACTATTCCCCAGTGGGGTCACACATAGCTTTAGACTTGTATGGGAAAAAGTTCATATTGTTAAAAAAAAATAACAGGTACAAAAGATAAATCAAATAATAGCGTTTTGTCTTCGGTGAAAAGCAAAAGAAGTCAATACAGCTTTAGTATACAAAAGATTATGAATAGTGTAAGACATACAATGAATTAAAAAAATCTGAATAATTATGCATTTTGTGCAGTATTTCAGTTACAATCACAAAACATATCTTTATATTGAAGGACAAAATTAATAGAATATTATGACCCTCATACATGTTCACAGCCAAGAGAGTGCTTTAATCATTAGTAATGAAGATTTTTCAAATAATAGTCTCATATATTAAATATATGTGCATACAATGAAGGAGTTGCCCTTATCAGATTGTATAGTATTTATACAAACCTAATTAATATTATATAATTAATTAAAATACAACTCAAATAGAAACACATGCATTCATAGAAATCAAGAGGATGCTTTTATCATACACTTAGACATATATTAAATGCATAGCCTAATATTATAGATTACTGTGAAATAAACTATTATTTGTACAGGGGCCTGACTGATAATATAGTGGTTAGGGCACTTGTCTTGCACATGGCCACCCTGGGTTTTATCTCCAGCATTCCATATTTTCCCACAAGCCCACCAGGAATGATGAATGAATGCAGAGCCGAGAAGTAATGACTAAGTTCACTAGGTATGGCCTCAAAGACAAAACAAATCATTTCTACATTAAAAAAAATTCAAAGTAATTTAGTTTTTTTCTTTTAAGTTTAAGTTGATGGCTTCTAGAATAAGTTAACGTTCAGTTTAGATATTCCTTATGCCTCACTTCCATATCCCACACAGTGCTCTCCAATGTATATGCAGATTCAGCAAGTGTACTACCTCAGCAGTGGTGCAAGCAGTAGGGCACTTGCCTTGCATTCGCTAACCTAGGACAAACAGCAGTTCGATCTTCCAGTGTCTCATATGGTCCTCCAAAGCCAGGAGTGTTTTCTGAAAGCATAGCCAGGAGGAACCCCTGAGTGTCACTGAATGTGGCCCAAAAAACAAACAAACAAAAAAAAAAAAAAACAAAAAAATGCTTACCACAAAGAGTGGTGAGTTCAGTTAGGGAAATAACTACATTGACAACTATCATGACAATGGTAGTGAGTGAAATAAGATGGTTGTCTCAAAGACAGGCAAGGGGTGGGGGAAGAGAGAAGCGGAGGGAATTGGTGGTTGGAAGGTTGCAATGGTGAAGGGGGTATTCATTTTTATAACTGAAACCCAACAACAAACATGTTTGTAATCATGGTGCTTAAATAAATTAAAAAATTTAAATAAATTTCAAAAGAAAATAATCATTCAAGTAAGGAGCATTTGTCTTTGGTGGTTTTTAATATTAATAATATTCAGGCAGCAGAAGAAAATATATGGACATAGAAATATTCTTATCTCTGAAGTACAAAATTCTCCAGGAGAGAGGAAATGCATGTTAATAAACAACAAATCAAGACTTCAAGAAATAGAACTGGAATAAGGTGCTTGCTTTTTATACTACTGACTCTGATTTTATACCAGTGCAATTCAATATATTATCATCAACCTGTGCAAAATCAGAAGTAAACTTTAGCATCACCACATGTGTCCACTCACCTATCGGTCCAAGTAAGAGAAGATTCATTATAAAATTATTAGTTAGTGTGCAAATTTATAGGTAACTATAGATAATAAATTTTCCCTAGATGGTCCTTGGAATCTGCTTTTTACAAATAAATTGGTTTTTCTGGCCTCTTTAGATCAAAACAAGAAGCTGAAATGTTTCAGTTCAACAAGAATTATTTATTCTCTTTATATTTAACTCAAAAAATCTTTAAATTTATGTCTCATGCACACAATTTTTTCCACTAGCTACTGTCAAACAAAAGTAAAAAATAATATTATAATGGAGATATCTAAACGTTCGTATCTTGAGGAAGATTAACATACAGATCCTCAGATGTTTCAATGTTGCATCTCTTTGACATTATAGCTTTTTTATTTTAAAGATCAGTGGATTCATGTTATTGGCTGGACCAGAGCAGACAGAAACAGAAGCTTCTACTAGTAGTAAGGTAACCAGAGTTGCCTCTTTTCTTAATCCTTATTAATATCCAGTCTATTTTACCATCCGAGTCATCACAGTCTGTATTGTCTGCGTATACTTTATAATTAGGTTAGCTACATGTTGTCTGATTTGATGTTCAATGTTCATCATTGCTGATTCTCCATGGTTTGCTACTCTGTGCTCTAAATCCTTGCTGCTGTTGACTTTTCGTATGTGTGATTCTGTGTGCATGTATGTTTGTGCATGAGAGAGAAAGAGAGAAAGAAAAAGCTACTCTTTAGCATTTTCCGTTTGTACATTACTTATACACATGTTTAACCATAATTTATCTGAGTTTAAATCCTGTGGGACTTAATATGATTAGTCTGATTTTTCAGGTTATGTGGCTCCATTCCCCCCATAAACAATAATACCCAAACAAACAAACAAACAGATAAATTACTGTTGCAGGTGCGGCACTCAGATTCTGTCATTGAACAGCCAAAATTGAAAGTAACTGATTGGCTATATTGAGTGGTCAGATTTAGGAAAGACATTATTTAAGATGAGAAAAAGAGGAAAAAATGGATGAAAATTTAAGATTGTAGGAGGGGAGACCTGAAAAGAGATTCTAGAGAATGGCAGATGATTTTCACCTTTCATACCTTTTTAACAAAGCTAAGGGCATATTTTTTGTTGTTGTTGAGTTTAAAGCAGGCAGACGAGTTATAAGTGGAAAAAAATGTGGCAATAATTATCCTCCAGTATCCTGTCATTTAGGCCATCCAGTCCTCTAGGTTATCAGGAAAAGACTAAGTTATCTATGTTATTCAGCAACACTAAGGCCCATCAGTATAATATATTATACCAATAATTTATTTTCTAAAGCTATATTCCTAATCCATTCTGCTTACTTCATGTGTGATTCTATCACTCATTTGCTTTCTGTTTTAGTCAAATTACATATATAATCTAGCATTGCCTATTTATGACAAACTGCATTTTTATATATAAAACAAATAATTTCATTATCTTAGCAAATGATATTTGTATAGATAAGAGAAGGATTCCTTTCACATCCTAAATGGATAGTAACGCAAAACCTCTAGTGGAGATTCAACACTGGAGAAATACTCAAGTTGTTAAGAAGTTTTATTTTGCATGAGATCACACCAAAAAATGAGAGAGGGACAACAGACAAAAGGGAATCCAGGAATGAAGCCAAACTCATTATACATACCAGGCTTTCAGATTTAAAAAAATAGAAATTGGCCTACCCATTTGATTGTGCCCAATGCTAATTTTAAATGGATAATATCTCTTTGAGCAACTCATTCTTGGGTTCTTTAGTGCTCAGTTCTCATGAAGAAGAGGTTCTGAAGTAAGGAGACAAAGCTTCCAGTTCAAGTCATCTTAATGGACCCTTTCTCACTTTTCTCTATGATAAACCTTCTGGGACCAAGGCAACCATAACTTTTATAGAAAATACATGGTTGGTGAAGAGGAGGTTAAGACACATTTTTTTTTTTTGATTTTTGGGTTACATCTGGCAGTGTTCAGAGGCTACTCCTGGCGCTCTACACTCAGAAATATCTCCTGGCTAGCTCAGAGGACCATATGGGATGCTAGGACTCAAACTACTGTCCTTCTGTGTGCAAGGCAAATGCCTTACCTCCATGCTATATCTCAGGCCCCCACACACATATCTTAATATACCATCACACTACAATTCTGAGTTATAGACAATTTAAATGTATTTGAAGCTGAAAAGTAAAGTGATAATTTTTAAGAACTGGAAACAATGGGGGCCGGAGAGATAGCATGGAGGTAAGGCGTTTGCCTTTCATGCAGGAGGTCATCGGTTCAAATCCCGGCGCCCCATATGGTCCCCTGTGCCTGCCAGGAGCAATTTCTGAGCATGGAGCCAGGAAAAAACCCTGAGCACTGCCGGCTGTGACCCAAAAACCACAAAAAAAAAAAAAAGAACTGGAAACAATTAATAAATAGACTATAAATGAAATAGATAGGGGAATGCCAAATTACATATATTTTTAGACTTAAAGAAAATTTTTGAAAAATGGAAATGAGAAAAAGAACTTATCCACAGGATGTCTGTAGTCTCAGAATTTTATCCTTTCTGCTTCCAAACATTCCATTTCTATGCTGATGTAGCAGCCTAAAGAGATCAAAGTAGATTGATGAAGCTAAGCCTACATGTCTATATAGCAATATCTACTTCATTTTCTATATAATTTTTATCTTTCCCTTACATTTTCTTAAATTTTCCCTGCATCAGCTCTACCTTAATTCAAGCATGCAATTCCTGTTTTACCTAGTTACCTTATTCTCCCTACAAATGCTTCTTTGAGCCAGAATGATTACTAGGTTCCCAAAATAACTGTTTTTTTAGTTTTTATGTGATTATGTAAAATATTTTCCTATTGATAATAGCAATCTTTTCACAACTATAATAATAAGCTGTATTTATAGTGGGAAAGTGGGAGGCTCACTGGTTGGGGGAAAAGTAACTAATCAAACTTTTTGTTTGATTGGTTGGTTGTTTGGGGCCATACCTAATGACACTCCTGGCTTTGCTCTCAGAAATCGCTTCTGGTTAGGGGGACCATATGGGACCCAGGGGATTGAACCAGGTCCTTCCTGAATCTGCCACAAGCAAAGCAAATGTCAAACAGATGTGCTATCAATCTGGGCCCTAATCAAACTTTTGTATGAATTTATTTACTCAAGGTAGCCCACAACTCTGACTTAAAATTATGTTTTTGTTCCTTCATAAAGTGAATATTTTTGTCATGTATAACTTTCTAATACATGCATATATACATATATATGTATATATATGTATATTACAGCTCCTTAATAAGAATCATAAATGCTTTAGGGCAAAGGCATCAATGTTTTCCTAATTTACACAAGTTAAATTAATTAATAATTACATAATTATAGCACATATTAAAATTCATGGAGATAGCCTTTTATTTTATAATGTTGAGTGGGTAGCAATTTGGAACAAAGTTTACACAGAAAATTGGGTGCAGCTGCCAGAATTTAGACTCTGGGTGAACAACCAGAAGCAGAGGTGCTGTGAAGAATAAGAAAACAAGACAAAAAGATAGACATAAGAGAGTAATTAAGAATCAGGGAGCTGCCAGTCCCATGGACTGAGAGCATTGACGGTCCACCGTGTACAGTATTTATCGTATAGTATTTATCAACCAGAAAAGACAGGCCTATACCTACCTACTTCTAATCAAGCCTAAACTTGTCTCTACTTCTCAAAAAAGTTAGGTATGGAAGAGGAAAAGTAAATTCAAAGTCTCTGTAGATTGTCTTCTTCTAGGAGAAGTGGCAGGGCAAAAGAGTGAATACAGACACCCCTCAGGACATTTGGTAATTTAGAAATTAAATTTCCTAAATCTGGTGATCTAGATGGAGGTGAGTGAGGAAAAAAATATCAAGTTATTTTCTCTGTAGGTATTTAAATATATTATCTTTAAATGTGACTGAAATTCAAAGTAGGGTCCAATATTGAAAGCATAATTTAGGTGAAATCTTAAACAAGAGTTGAGACACAATGAGTTAAATCCAAGAAACATAATAACTGAAACTAGTAGAAACTGAAGTTTGAATTTTGAATGCATATTAATTTCTGACATTGCTTTAAGGTTATACTGTAGTCATGGTATTCTCTATCTTCTTGCTATAAAGTCATATGTATTTTTCCTGAGAAATATATTATTATATTCTTCCAAATATGTCTAAAACAATGTTCTAAGTAGAACATTTAGACAGAAATATATTTAAGTATATGAGAAAATAAACTAAAGTGAATTGTAAGTAGGACAAAAGAACAGAGAGATATGCAATGCGTTATTGGAAAATGGTAACAGATGTCTGCTGGGAGGGGCTGCATGGCACAGGCAATAATTGAGGTAGAAATTAGATATGATAGAAAATATGACATGATATTAAAGAAAAGGGAAAAATAAGAAGACAAAAATTAAAGATATTGAGATAAAAGGCATATTATTATGATCATATATATTTAATTAAAAATTTAAAATAAAATGAAATTACATGTCTAGATAATGGTGAGGCATATTATAGCAATCTTTGCATAAATGAAGGCACAAAGCACATATAAAAACAGCCACAGATAATACATCTTAAATTTCAAGTAATAAAAAAATATATATATATATATACATACACATATGAGTATACATGTATACACATATAAAGTCAGGTTGTAATTCTCTCAGTTTATAATTCTTTACTTTTAAGAATATGATGGAAAAATGTATTCAGAAACTTAAAATATTGAGAGTAATAATTTGTATAGACACAAATACTATGCAAGTACCAGTTATCAAACAACTGTCTCTCATCCAGGGTCCTTTCCTATTTTGATGACTTACAAACATCTCAAAGACGTGATTTCACTATAAAATAAATTGCTAATTTTATTACACAAATCTGTTTGACTTGTAGCCTGCTGGTGATGGCAGTTATCTGACCCTTGAAGATACTCTTACTTAGATCCATTAACTAGTCACAAACCATCAATATGTTTACCAAATATAGTCAGTAAACTGCTAAAACATAGCAGCTATAATAATCCTTTTATAAATTACACTGAACAAGAGTGATAGTTTCCTGAAACCCTTTATAATAAAGATTTGCATTTTACTCATTAGAGATATATTTTTTTCCTTCTTTAACTTACTGTTATAGCAACCGGTTCTTATTTTATTCAGGATAATTCTTCTCTACATGTGGTTGTTCCTTTTGGATGGAAAGTACCTCTGGATTGGCCCTCTACTGTTACCTGTCCTCCTATTTGGTGGTGTTCCTACTCTTCCCAATAAAGATTACAGGTCAGAGAGACTTCTGTCCATCTTCTGTCCCAAATCTAGCCTGTCTTCCTATCAGTACTCTTTGCCTGCTTGCAGATATATTGTGGTAGAAGATCCTGAACCTTTTTTTTTTCAATCTCACTAATCTTGTGTGAATTATTTCCTATATCAGTGTTTCTTCCAGACCAGTGTTTCTCAATCCCCACTAGAATTGGGGCATGTGGTTTTCACTACACCCGGTGCCAAAAAAACAAACAAACAAACAAACAAACAAAAAAACCTTTTCACCTATGAGTGAGATGTTCCTTGGAGTGATTTTGCTGTTATTCAAGTAGATAATCCCATCTTTAATAAACAATCTAGCTATTGTTTGGCTCAAAATTATGAAAATGGTTTTGCTTTGGATCAAGGGACTCTGAGCCTTCTGCATGGATAATCTTACCTTCTTTTTTTTCAAATACTTGATATAACATAAACAAAAGTAGTAATTTGCATATAAGTCATTCTGGTTTTGTTCCAAGTAGGCATTATAATTTTTATACATACACAGGCCAAGATGTCCAAAATGCTTTCTACTCTAGAAAATAAAAGACTTTCCAGTAATGACATGTGTTAAAAAAAAAAAAAAGCCTTGAGGCAAGTAATCAAACACCCATTACTGGCCAGAGGAATCACCAATTGAGATGAATATAAGAGATAAAACAAATACTGAAAATGAGCCAGCATCAGCTTTATGGAAACTAAGTCCAAAAATGACTCAGGGGCAGGAGAGATAACATGGAGGTAGGGCGTTTGCTTTGCATGCATAAGGACCATGGTTTAAATGCCGGCATCCCATATGGTCCCCTGAGCATGCCAGGATAACCCCTGAGCTCTGCTGGGCGTGTCCCCAATCCCCCCCAAATAACTCAGTAAGAATAATTTCCTCACCTTCTACACCGCAACTTAAGAGAAAGGGCCAGAAATATTGTTGCCTGTGTTCCCTCCCATCAAGAATACAAACCAAACCCCAGCCTATGTAGGCTTTTTGGGTTGACTTAACAAGGCTTGTTCACAGTTTTGGTCAATTTCCCTGTTTTGTATTGAATTTCTTACTACTTGGAATACAGTTGGGCTTTGAACCCTTCAGGACTTTTATATATTGGCCAAGACATATCTGAGTGCTTCTCATTTTTGCAATAGAAAACTTTTTCTGACAAAGCTAAAACCAAGCTTCATACTCTAACCTAACTCATACAGGGAGGTCAATTTCTGAAATTCAGCTGTCCTATGAGCTTTTCATAGGGGAGGGGGCGTATTCAGACCCTAACAGGTAGGCGGCTTTACCCCATACTATTTTAGAACTGATTCATGAGATTGCATTGTGTGCTTGGGAGAAATTTGATGCAGACACAGAAATGAATGGTAGTTTTAGAAAGATTTTTCAGGGCACATTAGAGACTTCTGCAGAATTCTTGGGGAAATTAATGACTGCTATTTAGAGGCAGATTTAGAGTAAGGAAGGAAAATAGTATGTGATAAAATGTTAGCTTTTGAGCATGCCAATGCGGACTGCCAGGTGATCTTACATCCCCTTAGACAAAGAGAAGATATAATGGTGTTTCTGTGGGCTTGTAGAAATGTTGGTTCCATAGAACATAGGCTTTTATACAGGCTCATGGAATTGCTATAGTGGCCTATTTTGTGTAAAGACAAACTTGGGAGTAAAACAGAACAGTTAAGGCTATTTCTTTAGAGAATATAGAAGCTCACTCCCAACTGGTTCACCATTATTTAATCACAGAACTGGTAAAGAATTTCACTGGACAAGAGATTCTTTCTCATCTTTAATATCTCAAGAAACTCCAGCCTCACGAATCCAGGCCAGATATTTTAAATGTGAAAATATGGAACATTTTCATAAAGACTGCAGGCTTCTCCCTGGATTTGCCCCCTCAAGGCCTAGCAAGGCCTAGACATTATTAATCTATCTCAAGAAACCAAATGAGGTGCCATTCACAGACCTCACAAAATCAGGGAACATTATCATCAGTAATTCTGTTTCCTGACCCAAGCCAAGAGACCTCGGATCAATAGACTCATTAAAACATGCTCCTAAGGGGAGCTGTCCTTTAGATATCTTTTTTTCTTGAGACTTTGACTTTAATATTAGCCCATTTCATTACAAGTTAAAATCTTCCATAAAATGACCAATCCCCTCCAGACACTGTATACTTGCTAATGAAGATATACATTATGACTATTAAAATATTTCTCTTCACCTGGGACTTATAGTTTCTTACTACATTGGAGAAATAATTCTTATTTCTATTCCAACTGTTTGGATTTTTGAGAAGGTAAAAAATGTGGCTCAGATGTTATTACTGTTACTATACTCATCTATCACTCAAAGATACTGATTCCTTTTGTTATCCCTAGAAATTCTGATTGCCTTATGATCAGAAGATTTGGAAGGTATGTTTGGCATGGATGCAAAGGTCTCTGTGATATATTTAAAACTATAGCCTCACAATTAGACCTTGCCTGGAGGGAATAGATGGTGTTTTGTTTTTATCCTCTTTCTGACAAAGAGCTAGGCAAATGAAATGCATCGGCCTTAAGCACCATCAAGCTACTTTACTACCATATATAGGTTCCAATATCTCTAAACCTCTGGATCCACGATTTGCATAGACAATGAAGAGTTGTGTAAGACATTCCATGACTAGCCCACTCCCAAGCAAGTGGCTCAGAGGTTTCACCTTTTAATTGGGGCCTTTGTGATATATCCCTATCCATTGAAAGTTGAATGGGTACAGATATACTCTATCCCTACCAATACCCAGTGGCCAATGAGGTATATAAAATTAGAAGCAATAAAAAAATGATACAGAACAGTTTAAATTGGGACATAGAGACATCGTTTTCTGACTGGAATTCTCCAGTTTTCTTGTCATTCAAAAGATGTCATGCAGATGAAAGCTTCTAATGGATCTATGAACTATTCACACAATCAAAGTTCCCTTGGGGACACACCATCCCCCACCTTCCCTCCACTTTAGCAATTCTGAAAGACTGGGGTTTAATTATACTGATTTAGACAGTTTTTACAATATTCCTATACATCCCAATGTCAGAAACTGCTTTGTATTCTTAGTTTCTTCTCTCAACAATATGACTCCCATTTGATAATGTCAATGAAATGTTTTACTTTAGGGCATAGATAACTCACTCTGAATGTGTCCATATTTTAAAGTGGTCTTATGCACTGCTTTCAAGGATTTTCCCCAATATTATATCATTCATTTATATATGATATATTATTAGTATGTTCTACAGACAAAGAGCTTTAATTTCTTTTTTTTTCTTTTTTTTGGGGGGGGTTGGGCCACACCCAGCGATCTCAGAAATAGCTCCTGGCTTGGGGGACTCTATGGGATGCCAGGGGATTGAACAGTGGTCTGTCCTACATTAGTCATGTGCAAGGCGAACACCCTACTGCTGTTCCACCTCTCCGGCACCAGAGAGCTTCCATTTATTTATTTATTTATTTATTTATTTATTTAAAAACCTTGATTACATACATGATTGTGTTTGGGTTTCAGTCATGTAAAGAACACCACCCATCATCAGTGCAACATTCCTATCACCAATGTCCCAAGTCTCCCTCCTCCCCGCCCGACCCCCGCCTGTACTCTAAACAGGCTGTCCATTTCCCTCATACATTCTCATTATTAGGACAGTTCAAAATGTAGTTATTTCTCTAACTAAACTCATCACTCTTTGTGGTGAGCTTCCTGAGGTGAGCTGGAACTTACAGCTCTTTTCTCTTTTGTGTCTGAAACTTATTATTGCAAGAATGTCTTTCATTTTTCTTAAAACCCATAGATGAGTGAGACAATTCTGCGTTTTTCTCTCTCTCTCTGACTTATTTCACTCAGCATAATAGATTCCGTGTACATCCATGTATAGGAAAATTTCATGATTTCATCTCTCCTAACAGCTGCATAATATTCCATTGTGTATATGTACCACAGTTTCTTTAGCCATTCGTCTGTTGAAGGGCATCTTGGTTGTTTCCAGAGTCTTGCTATGGTAAATAGTGCTGCAATGAATATAGGTGTAAAGAAGGAGTTTTTGTATTGTATTTTGTATTCCTAGGTTATATTCCTAGGAGTGGTATAGCTGGATCTTATGGGAGCTAGATTTCCAGTTTTTGGAGGAATCTCCATATCGCTTTCCATAAAGGTTGGACTAGACGGCATTCCCACCAGCAGTGGATAAGAGTTCCTTTCTCTCCACATCCCCACCAACACTGTTTATTCTCATTCTTTGTGATTTGTGCCATTCTCTGGGGTGTGAGGTGGTATCTCATCGTTGTTTAGATTTGCATATCCCTGATGATTAGTGATGTGGAGCACTTTTTCATGTGTCTTTTGGCCATTTGTATTTCTTCTTTGTCAAAGTGTCTTTTCATTTCTTCTCCCTATTTTTTGATGGGAGTAGATGTTTTTTTCTTGTAAAGTTCTGTCAGTGCCTTGTATATTTTGGAGATTAGCCCCTTATCTGATGGGTATTGGGTGAATAGTTTTTCCCACTCAGTGGGTGGCTCTTGTATCCTGGGCACTATTTCCTTTGAGGTGCAGAAGCTTCTCAGCTTAATATATTCCCATCTGTTAAACTCTGCTTTCACTTGCTTGGAGAGGGCAGTTTCCTCCTTGAAGATTCCTCTAATGTCCTGGAGTGTTTTGCCTATGTGCTGTTCTATATATCTTATGGTTTTGGGGCTGATATCGAGGTCTTTAATCCATTTGGATTTTACCTTCGTACATGATGTTAGCTGGGGGTATAAGTTTAATTTTTTGCATGTGGCTATCCAATTGTGCCAACACCACTTGTTGAAGAGGCTTTCCCTGCTCCATTTAGGATTTCCTGCTCCTTTATCAAAAATTAGGTGTTTGTATGTCTGGGGAACATTTTCTGAGTATTCAAGCCTATTCCACTGATCTGAGGGCCTGTCCTTATTCCAATACCATGCTGTTTTGAAAACTATTGATTTGTAGTACAGTTTAAAGTTGGGGAAAGTAATTCCTCCCATATTCTTTTTCCCAATGATTGCTTTAGCTATTCGAGGGTGTTTATTGTTCCAAATAAATTTCAAAAGTGCCTTATCCACTTATTTAAAGAATGTCATGGGTATCTTTAGAGGGATAGCATTAAATCTGTATAATGCCTTGGGGAGTATTGACATTTTGATGATATTAATCCTGTCAATCCATGAGCAGGGTATGTGTTTCCATTTTTGTGTGTCCTCTCTTATTTCTTGGAGCAGAGTTTTATAGTTTTCTTTGTATAGGTCCTTCACATTTTTAGTCAAGTTGATTCCAAGATATTTGAGTATGTGTGGCACTATTGTAAATGGAGTTGTTTTCTTAATGTCCATTTCATCCTTATTACTATTGGTGTATAGGAAGGTCATTGATTTTTGTGTGTTAATTTTGTAGCCTGCCACCTTGCTATATGAGTCTATTGTTTCTAGAAGCTATTTGGTAGAGTCTTTAGGGTTTTCTAAGTAGAGTATCATGTCATCTGCAAACAGTGAGAGCTTGACTTCTTCCTTTCCTATCTGGATTCCCTTGATATCTTTTTCTTGCATAATCGCTATAGCAAGTACTTCCAGTGCTATGTTGAATAGGAGTGGTGAGAGAGGACAGCCTTGTCTTGTGCCAGAATTTAGAGGGAATGCTTTTAGTTTTTCTCCATTGAGGATAATATTTGTCACTGGCTTGTGGTAGATGGCCTTAACTATATTGAGAAAGGTTCCTTCCATTCCCATCTTGCTGAGAATTTTGATCAAGAATGGGTGTTGTACCTTATCAAATGCTTTCTCTGCATCTATTGATATGATCATGTGGTTTTTATTTTTCTTGTTATTGATGTTGTGTATTATTTTGATAGATTTACGGATGTTAAACCATCCTTGCATTCCTGGGATGAAACCTACTTGATTGTAGTGGATGATCTTCTTAATGAGGCATTGAATACTATTTGCCAGGATTTTGTTGAGGATCTTTGCATTTGCATTCTTCAGCGATATTGGTCTGTAATTTTCTTTTTTTATAGCATCTCTGTCTGGTTTAGGTATCAAGGTGATGTTGGCTTCATTAAAGCTATTTGGAAGTGTTTCCGTTTGTTCAATTTCATGAAAGATTCTTGCCAGGATTGGTAGTAGTTCCTCTTGGAAAGTTTGAAAGAATTCATTAGTGAATCCATCTGGGCCTGGGCTTTTGTTTTTGGGCAGACACTTGATTACCATTTAATTTCATTAATGGTGATGGGGGTGTTTAGATATGCTATATCCTCTTCCTTCAAATGTGGAAGATTATAAGAGTCCAAGAATTTATCCATTTCTTCCAGGTTCTCATTTTTGGTGGCGTAGAGTTTCTCAAAGTAGTTTCTGATTACCCTTTGAATCTCTGTCATATCAGTAGTGATCTCTCCTTTTTCATTCCTAATACAATTTATCACGTTTCTCTCTCTCTTTTTCTTTGTTAGGTTTGCCAGTGGTCTATCTATCTTGTTTATTTTTTCAAAGAACTAACTTCTGCTTTCGTTGATCTTTTGGATTGTTTTTTGGGTTTCCACTTCATTGATTTCTGCTCTCAGCTTTGTTATTTTCTTCTGTCTTACTATTCTTGGGTCCTTTTGTTTAGCACTTTCTAGTTCTATTAGCTGTGTCATTAAGCTACTCAGGTAAGCTCCTTCTTCCTTCCTGATGTGTGCATGCAAAGCTATAAATTTTCCTCTCAGTACTGCTTTTGCTGTGTCACATAAGTTCTGATAGTTTGTGTCTTTATTGTCATTTGTTTCCAGGAACCTTTTGATTTCATCTCGGACCCACTGGTTATTGAGTATGAGGCTGTTTAACTTCTAGGTGTTAAAGTTATTCTTCTGAGTCCCTTTGGAATTCACAAATAATTTCAGAGCCTTGTGGTCAGCGAAGGTAGTCTGCAAAATTTCTATCCTCTTGATATTAGGGAGGTATGTCTTATGTGCCAGCATGTAGTCTATCCTGGAGAATGTCCCATGTACATTGGAGAAGAATGTGAATACAAGTTCCTGGGGATGGAGTGTCCTATATATATATATATATATATATATATATATATATATATATCCACTAGGCCTCTTTCTTCCATTTCTCTCCTCAGGTCTAGTATATTTTTGTTGGGTTTCAGTCTGGTTGACCTATTCAATGTTGACAAAGCCGTGTTGCGGTCTCCCACAATTATTGTGTTGTTATTTATATTATTTTTCAGATTTGTCAACAGTTGTATTAAATATTTTGCTGGCCCCTCATTCGGTGCATATATGTTTAGGAGAGTGATTTCTTCCTGCTCTACATACCCCTTGATTAATATAAAATGTCCATCTTTGTCCCTTACAACCTTCCTGAGTATAAAGTTTGCATTATCTGATATTAGTATGGCCACTCCAGCTTTTTTGTGGGTGTTGTTTGCTTGGATAATTTTTCTCCAGCCTTTTATTTTGAGTCTATGTTTGTTCTGACTATTCAGGTGCGTTTCTTGTAGGAAGCAGAAGGTTGGATAGAGTTTTTTGATCCATTTGGCCACTCTTTGTCTCTTGACTGGTGCATTTAGTCCATTGACGTTGAGAGAAAGAATTGTCCTGGGATTTAATGCCATCTTTATATCGAAATTTGGTGTGTCTTTTGGTTAGTCTTGTCTTAAATTAGGTCTTTTAGTTTTTCTCTTAATACTGGTTTTGTGTCTGTAAAGTTTCTGAGCTGTTTTTTGTCTGTGAAACCATGTATTCTTCCATCAAAGCAGAAAGTGAATTTTGCTGGGTATAATATTCTGGGTGAAGCATTCATTTCATTAATCTTGTCACAATATCCCACCACTGCTTTCTGGCATTGAGTGTTTCTGGTGACAGGTCTGCTGTAAATCTCAAGGATGCTTGCTTGAACATAATTTCCCCTTTTGATCTTGCTGTTTTCAGAATTCTGTCTCTATCTGTGGGACTTGTCATTGTGACTAGGATGTGTCTTGGGGTGGTTTTTCTGGGGTCTCTTTTGGTTGGTACTCTTCGAGCATGCAGGATTTGATCACATATATTCCTTAGCTCTGGAAGTTTCTCTTTAATGATGTTCTTGACCGTTGATTCTTCCTGGAAATTTTCTTCCTGGGTCTCTGGGACTCCAATGATTCTTAAGTTATTTCTGTTGATCTTATTGTAGACTTCTATTTTCATCTGTTCCCATTCTTTGACTAATTTTTCCAATGTCTGCTCATTTGCTTTAAGTTTTTTTTCAAATCTCTCCTGCTGTATAAAATTGTTATGTATCTCATCTTCCACAGCACCAAGTCTATTCTCAGCTTCTGATACCCTGTCCCAGAGCTTATCCATTTTGTCATTCACTTCGTTTACTGACTTTTTCAGGCCTGTTAGTTGACAAGTTATTTCAGTTTGGAGTTTTGTGATTTCTGTCTTCACATTTTCTTGGTTTTTATTAGTGTTCTGTTCAACTCGATCCATGGTTTCTTTGAGTTCTTTGAGCATCTTCCATATTGCTAGTCTAAAGTCCTTATCTGAGAGGTTGATTAGTTGGTTGGTCATTATCTGGTCATCAGAATTGTCATCTTCATTCTCTATGTCTGATGCTGGCCTGCGTTGTTTCCCCATTGTCACACTTGTATTGTGGGTTTTCCTACGTGTTGTGGTGGTATTCATTGGCTATATGATGCAGGCAGCACACTCCTCTGGCTCCGCCCTTTCTGGATGGGCCAACTTGCCTCTAAGGGAGGGGAGTCCTCAGTGGATGAAGCCTCTCACAGGATCAAATCTTAGGCCCGAGCATGCAACAGAGAAGACAGTCTGGAGAGAAATGCTTGCATCTGTGATATAGCACAGTTCTTAGTGTGACTTTTTCTTCTTGCGATGGTGTTCTTTTCTTAGAAAGAGTGCATGGCCACGTAGCGAAGCAAAGCAGCCGTGCTCTGCTGGAGCGTCTTTCGCCCCACTCCCAAGAGTTTCTCGCAAGAGGATAGTAGACAGACATACACAGGTAGAACTCACAGGTTTTCACAGTTGGGCCCCACTGGGCAGGCGTATTTTCGTGGATTTTCCCCGCCTGATGTCACAAACAGGGGACCCGGCTGCTGCAAAAGCTGCCGGTTTTTCTGTTCTGGAGTCCCGCCCAGAAGATGGCCTCTGGGAGAGCAAGTCTGCTGGAGCGTCTTTCGCCCCACTCCCAAGAGTTTCACGCAAGAGGACAGTAGACAGACATACAGAGGTAGAACTCACAGGTTTTCACAGTAGGGCCCCACTGGGCAGGCGTATTTTCGTGGATTTTCCCCGCCTGATGTCACAAACAGGGGACACGGCTGCTGCTGGCGTCCCACCCAGAAGATGGCCTCTGAGAGAGAGAGCTTCCATTTTGTATGATTATGCCATCATTTGCCTGCCAGGCACTGACCTAAAAAATAAGAGGAAAAAAATCAAACTTTTAACCCATGTTAATATTTGGGCTTCATTTTGGAGTGTACATTGGTATGCTTTCAGAAACTATCTATTTATCAAAAAACATAATAACTCAATAATTTTTAAAACTAGACATGACTTTATTAGATCCAACCTTCCCTTGGGACTCCAACCTCTGAGTTCAGCAATTTATTCCACACTGTGGATGGTGACTCATTCAAAAAAGAGGTCCAGACATTTAACTCAAGTAGCAAAAAATATTTATATTTTTACATGGACAGGCAAAGTCCTATCTTTCCAGGTTTACACTTGTAAATAAAGTCTGTCTACTAATTTTTGCTACTTGCCTGACACCAACAGCAGTTATTACTTAGTTATTTGACATTAGAATGGATTTATTTATACAACAAACAACCTCACACATTTGTTCAGTACATAGAATTAATTGTCCCTCTCATATCAAAGCAAGACACAAAGTAATTTATTAGTTTCAAATCCTAAAGTTATATTATTGCCAATTTCAAATAAAGACAGTAGCCCCTCTGTGACATTTTTTTTCAAAGAGCTGTAGATGACTTCTTAAGCAAATCTCTTCTCATTCAAATGCTGGAAAATCCTCTGATATTTTTTTTCAGAAAAAATGCATTTTTAATATCTTTAATAATCCATTCCTCCCCTATACATGACTCCTCGTGTTTTATATTGATAGAAAATTATCAGAGAAATGTGGCCCCTCACCAACAACACCAGTGCTTACAAAGTAAAAGTCTGGTAAACAAGTGGAACTTGTTATTTAATTCACTTAGTCTCCCATGTTTCAGAACCATGCACGATGGTGAATTTCATAATTTTTGCCATCAGCCTGTTCCCTGGAATTGTCACTGCCTCTTTAAATGCCCATACATGGTGGTTCAGGATTCACTTCATCATTTATAAGCCCTTATACAAAAGTGCTCTGAGTCAATTCTGGATTTTCAGGCTGATGGCTCAAGGAAATAAAACTGCTAACCATTTATCCATGCCAATATTTAAGTACCCACAGAAGAACATGCATACAAAAGCCAGCCATCTTCATTGCACTATCATATTCCATGAATGCAGACAGAAATATTATTTATAAATATACCATTTCTGGGCCTTTGCAAAAATTCACATGTATCAGGGAGCAATTCCTGTAGTTTTCAGACAAGTTTTACAAATGTTACAAAATGTTACAAATTGATGTTAACTTCTTTCCAAAGAAACCCTATACAATATAGCTGTGGTTACTTACACACATTTTATGTGGGTCATACATATTACTTCTAAGAACTGAGGCTGCCTTTATCCTCCTATTGCATTGGGCATTCCCCAATCCATAAAAATGGACAATGGCCCTGCATACACTAGTAAAACCATTCAATCATTATGCAAGGAAATTGCAAATCAAACATATGACTGGGATGCTATACAACCCTCAAGGTCCTAACATATTTGAGATCACAGAACCTTCAAAACTCAATTATTAAAATACAGTGAATGAGGCATGCCCCTGATGGACCTTTAACCTTACTATTTTTAGGAACTTTCTTGAATTTACCTCAAGATAGCCCACTGAGCTCCTTAAAGACACTTTCAAGAGAATTCACATTTGACATAATTAATTTACCTATCTGAGTAAAAAAATGATAATAAATGGGTTACTGGTAAGTTTCTCATTCTATGGAAATAAAATGCTATATTTCCACACATTATATCCCCACTAAGAAACTCTGGATCCTACTACACCTTGTCAGAAGCAGGATTCTCATGAACATGAACCCCGGACATTGGTGCACATGAAGAAATCCTCCAAATTGAAGCTCTCATGCATTCCCTCAGACCCAACATAGACTACTCAAGAGGACAAAATTAAAAAATCAAATGAGATCTGAAACAGGTAACTGGAACAGCAAGCCCTCTAAGCCAAAGACCACCCGAGATGGCAAATGATGATTTCCAGAATATCAGTTCTATTGATGAAGGAACAAGTCCAACTCCTCTATAATGTAGGAATCACTTGTAACATGAACACAGTATTACAATTTCTGTGTTTTACTCCAGATTTGACTGATTATATTAACCAGAATTATTATGGATTATATTAAAAGCTCAAATCTACTGGGACATAAAAACAAAGTGGTAGAACAATTTGGCAAAATTATGAAAGGACTTTAGGCAGTATAGCATAAGTATATCAGCCTGAAAGACCTTAAGAAAACCATTGGGAAGCCAGTTCACAGAGCTCAGTCAACAAGATCCACATGAACTACTTCTATTTCTAATGAATGGTCTTCATGATGACCTGCATAAAGCTTATAGGAAGAAAAAAAACATAAAGGTAAAAATATTGATCATCTAATTGACTAATTATAATGATTATCTAATTGAAAAAGATTGGCAGAAATAGTAACATCTCAATGAGTCTATTATTGCTAAACTTCCTAAGGCCAGATCAAATCCATAGTCTAGTGCCTCACATATCACAAAAAGTCTTGAACATTTGAAATTTTTATGCATTTATTCTTGGCATTTATTCATTGGCATCCACAGGAAAATGGATTCTGCATGATTTCCTCTTTATTTTTTTTAAAGAAGAACTGATAGAAAATAATAGGTATTATTGCAAGTCACTGCAATACACAGCACTATTCGTTAAACAAGGACAAAAAACAGGAAACTGCAAACTGTGTTTCAAATACAGGTTAAATACTTTTTCTAAGATGGCAAGCAGATGCGAAAAATTACAGACTGACATGGACTATCTCTTATAAAACTTTGACTCGCCACAGTATGCTATGGATTCTAAGAACAACCCTGAAGAATACAACTTATTCTCAGTTCTGAATCATTATGGTAACTTAAACAAATGTCATTGTTGGGCCCGGAGAGATAGCACAGCGGTGTTTGCCTTGCAAGCAGCCGATCCAGGACCAAAGGTGGTTCGTTCGAATCCCGGTGTCCCATAAGGTCCTCCGTGCCTGCCAGGAGCTATTTCTGAGCAGACAGCCAGGAGTAACCCCTGAGCACTGCCGGGTGTGGCCCAAAAACAAAAAAAAAACAAAAAACAAAACAAAAAAAAAAAAAACAAATGTCATTGCACAACTTCTTGTAAAAATGCAGCAAGACCATGCTGTTCGAAATTTAATGATCAAAAAGTTTAAGAAATCTCCGTGGGTCTTTAGAAAATTATATTCTTTTTGATGCTTCAAAGAAATATGCAGCAACAGAGCTGCTTAGATAAAAGCAGTTTTTCATATAACTACACTTATAGATATGTGTAGTAATGTTCTAATGCTTTTAGACACAGAAACAGCTGAAGAATAATTTGGGATAATATATACCCCAACTACAGTGCTCACCATAAGAATTTTTAAGTGGGCCCAGAGAGATAGCACAGCGGCGTTTGCCTTGCAAGCAGCCGATCCAGGACCAAAGGTGGTTGGTTTGAATCCCGGTGTCCCATATGGTTACCTGTGCCTGCCAGGAGCTATTTCTGAGCAGACAGCAGGAGTAACCCCTGAGCACTGCCGGGTGTGGCCCAAAAACCAAAAAAAAAAAAAAAAATTCAAATGACAACTTTAAACAAACATGTTTACAATAACTTTCTAATATTTTGTTCACAGAGGTCATTGGAAAAGACAGTTGGATACCAAATTTCACTAAATAGTTCTCTATTCTGTTAGACTTTTATTACATTGCTCATTATATAATATTCTTAACAAATATTCAATGTCTTAAGCTAATCATTTTATTTTGATCATGCCTGCTAATATGCTCTAATGTTTCTCTCCACAGATATATTTGTATGTTGTACACTTTTACTATATAAACTTACTATCTACTCTTCTACAGTACTCATTCACGAGAATTTTTTAGCAATCTATTTTCAAGTTAAGCAAGTTTGCAATGATATCCTAGTGCCTTTGTTCTAATACTTCCCAAAGAAAAGACCTGGATGCTCTAGACTGTAATACTATACACCATGATGTGGACTTTTTATAGTGCTCATTACAATATTATTCAGTAATTCTGGAAAACTGTTTCGTGCTTTACTGCAGATCAGGACTTTGTAAGGCTGATTGGTTTTAGAATGTTTTATGCACAATCTAACCTATGACGCTTTTTTAGACAAGTTTACACTCACCAGCTGGAATTATTTTTTTTCAATATGACAAGCTGTCTATATTTTTTAAGTACTTTGATCCATTATATCTGGGATAGTTTGAGACTGTAAACTATTGATTAATATTGTCTGTGTGTGTGTGTGTGTGTGTGTGTGTGTGTGACGGCTATGTATATATCCATCTAAAGTCTGTCTGTACTATACATATTGGCTGTCTATATTACATATAACCCTTCCTCTTTACCCCTCCCATTACAAATCCTTTTATAGGGTATAGCATTTTTCTATCAACCCATATTTGTTATTCTCCCTATTTAACAAATTTTACCTTCAGATCTTCACATAATACTACCCAGATCATTTTCTCAACATCATCTCTTTCACTTCTCTTGCTGGGGACTGCTACTCACAACCAGATTTGGCTTTTGAGAAAGCCTTAGTTATAAGACATATCCTGATCCATGACTTTTGTGAACCAATTTTTAGACTGCCATAAGACCATGCTGTTGGCTAAAGCTGTGTCCTGAATTCTATTTTCCTCAGGCTCTTTCAAAAGACTTACTTCATTTTGTATGGAAATTTGGGACATAATTTACTTTGTTTTATCTGATTTCTCTGCTTTTTTCTATGAAATAAAACAGGGAGAGTTATTGGAGTATTCAGTTATTACTTTACTTAGGATAATTATTTTTTTGCATGTGCTTATTCCTTCTGAGTGTGAAGTATCTCTGGATTGATATCCTACCCCTACCTGTTCTCCATTCTTGAGCTAACTTTGTATAGTTCTTTCACTTTGGCAATCATTGACTAAAAGTGAATTCAGTTTTCCAGAATTTTACTAAGACATACAATCAGGCTGAATTTTTGTAAGGGTTAATTCTATACTTGAAAGAGGAGAATTCCTTTTTTCTAAGAACAGAATTCCCATGTTCTTGGAGTATCTGCTGAAACTCTCCTAAATTAATAATACAGTTAATTTTAAACTCTATTAAATTCCTTAAGAAATTTGTTTTTTTAAAGGGTATACCATATCAGTAGTTCAAATGGGGATAAAATGCAAATTTGGTTTAAGGATTTATATTTTGTAATTTCTCTGATTAAATAGGTGCAACAAAGCCATAATAACTCACCATTTGTAGAGCCAACATATGAACCAGTGTAGACTAGATTTCTAGAAATAATAACATATATGACCCTTTAATTTTTTTAGGATTCAGAGTCAAAGGATGAAACCACACAATTGAAATAAAGCAAAGCAAAGCTTTAAGCTTTATTCCATCTACCAGCAAACTACAAACTGATCGATCAGTGCCATCATCCATAGGAGGCGACTTCACTCAGGGGTCATAAACAGGATATATATGGAAAGAAGCAGGAAGATTTGACCTTTAAGTTTATTCACTATTGTCCAGGTGGGGTGTCTCTATTATGTTTCATCATGTTTTTTTTTTTAATGGCTAGATATCTAGGATGGTATATTGTGGTTTATGGGGCCTTGGGGTATGTGTTATTATTGTTCGAATAAAAAGTTAACCTTTAAATGGAAACTTAGCCTTATTAGCCTTAAATGGAAATAACTTTACTTTGACAAAATGGAGTCTCTTCTCTAGGCTTCACAATTTCATTCAGGAAGCCATGACCATTTAATAATGGCTTTTAAGGAAATGATTTTGAGAAAATTGGATGTCCACATGCCAAAAAAAAAATAGTACTTGAAATCTCAACTAATATATGGTGTAAGAATGTGTTGTTAGTAGCTCAATAAAGCAGGTAGAGGAAAGTAATTTTGCCTCTCTGTACAACCCGCTTAGACCATCAGTGTTCATAAAAGGTCTGGCCTAGATCAAGTCAGTCCTAACCTAGGCATTTTGGGTTCATTGCCTTTGCCTCAAGACAAGAATTTCAGGAGAAGCTTTCATAGTTAAGAAAGGTAGTTTTCTTTTATGAAACTTGTTTAGAAAGATGTGAGGGAAGAGATATTGTGAAATGTATCTTCAAGATAGAACACAGGTTTCTCCAGCGTGGAAATATGATAGCAATGAAAGAAAAAAAAAAAAAGATAAGTGCTTGAGAGAGAACAAGTGCCTAAAGACGCCACATGACCCCACATGACTTTTTAAAATAAGCTTTTATTTTTACAATATTTCAAATGTTCTCTTTTTACAGGAATTATGCATAAATAAACATCTATCTTGATATTGTCACAAGAAAGTCTAGCGCTGTTGATAGACTTTTTATATCTCATGATTCTTCTGTAAAGTTTTCTCTTTTGAAGAGTCCACTTTTCTCTGAATAGAGCCTTAGATTTCTGTATTTAGAGGAAGCCTGATTTTCGCTTCTCCCAACAGAAGAGGATATGCATACCAAGGGGATATATTTATCCTGTCGGGCTATTTTGTTCATGGAAATTTTATGATTATTCAAAAAGATATTACCAGGGTCCCCTTCATTATCTTCCTACACCAAATATACCTGAGACCATATTTAAAAATATGAATCCAACATTGATGAATATCTAAATTTAAAGGTAAATTGCAAAATTCTTAAAGAAAATAGGAAATATAGTATTTTTAGAATAGTTATTTGTCTTCCTATCTTTTCTTTCTTCCTTCTTTCTTTCTCTTTCTCTTTCTTTCTTTCTTTCTTTTTCTCTTTCTTTCTTTCTTTCTTTCTTTCTTTCTTTCTTTCTTCTTTCTTTCTTTCTTTCTTCTTCTTCTTTCTTTCTTTCTTTCTCTTTCTTTCTCTTTCTTTCTTTCTTTCTTTCTTTCTTTCTTTCTTTCTTTCTTTCTTTCTTTCTTTCTTTCTTTCTTTCTTTCTTTCTTTCTTTCTTTCTTTCTATCTATATATGAAAATTTAGCTCAAAATGTTTTACTCAGTGTAGCTATTTTGTTATTGTGTACTTAATTGCCATGCTTAACATTTTTTAGCTCTTAACTTGAAATTGCACTTCTTGTTGAAACCCACACTATCTTTTTTAAATTTTTTTGTCTCTTTGGGCCACATACAATGATGCGCAAGGGTTACTTTTGGCTATGCACTCACAAATTGCTCCTGGCTTGGGGGACTATATGGGATGCCAGAAGATCAAACCGCAGTCCACCCTAGGATATCACTGGCAAGACAGACACCTTACCACTTGCGTTTCCACTCTAGACCCAGCCCACACTAACTTTTGTTTAATTTATAAGACCAAAATAATTATTTTACTTCTTTTTAAAAAAAATGTTTTGTTTTGTTTTGTAGTCATTCTTGGCAGTGCTCAGGAGTTACTCCTGGCTCTGAGCTAATAAAGCACTCCTGGCAGGGTCAGAGAACCATATGGGATGTCAGGGATCAAATCTAGGTTCATCCTGGGTAGGTCGCATGCAATGAAAACACCCTATAGCTGTGCTATCATTCTAGTCCTTAGGATTTTTGTATTTTATTTTTTAATATTTCTTCAATTTTAAAAATGTATATTAGTTGTTTGTTTTTGTGGTGTAAAGAGTTTGAAGTTTGCTTGGGGTTTTTGGGGGAGGGACATTTTCATATGACTAGTCAAGAATAACTTTCAACTCTCTGCTTAGATATTTCTTTTCACTCAGAAAGATATATGTGTTTACAGGGAAGAAATATGAGTTATCTTCACACCAGGCAAGAACCCTACATTCTGTACTATTGTTCATTCCCTTACTCTATTTTTATAGAGCACATTTTTAATATATTATCTAATTTTAATTTTATCTTTTTACCTTAGTATCCTTAGTAAAATATCCTCAAAAGATATGTTTATTTTTTAAAGTATTCAATGTATACTATTAAAATTATTTACAATAAATATATATATATATATATTTTTTTTTTTTTGTGGTTTTTGGGTCACACCCGGCAGTGCTCAGGGGTTTTTCCTGGCTCCAGGCTCAGAAATTGCTCCTGGCAGGCACAGGGGACCATATGGGACGCCGGGATTCGAACCGATGACCTCCTGCATGAAAGGCAAATGCCTTACCTCCATGCTATCTTTCCGGCCCCAATAAATATATATTGAATGAACTAAATACTAAACACTAAATACCATACTTCTCAGAAAATCAACTAGCATTGACTTTTACTTACCAATATCACTTGACTAATAAATATGGGAAAACATTTTCTTTCTAATTTTTGAGAGATGTATATAGAAATATATAATTAACCAATATTGCATTTGTTACTCTTTAATGGCTAAAAAATATATGGAGTCATAAATTATAGATCATGGGTTTCTCTTTCTAGAAAACCCTTGTTAATTTGGAGTATATGAATATTCTAAAAATAAGATCTTCCATTCTTCACTCTCTTTGACTTACAATATTTTTTAGTCCTACCAACTGGGTTGAAAATAATAAATATTGATCTAGTTATCTATAGAGTAACCATACACTTTCCCATGTTCATTGACTTTGGGGAAATGCCTATTTTTAATAATTTGTAGAAGAAGAATATTTTATCAAGGCGAACTTTAAGAATGGAGATTCA
Source organism: Suncus etruscus (assembly GCF_024139225.1). Taxonomy (NCBI): domain Eukaryota; kingdom Metazoa; phylum Chordata; class Mammalia; order Eulipotyphla; family Soricidae; genus Suncus; species Suncus etruscus. Next base: position 85,099,643 of record NC_064855.1, read on the forward strand.
CTTGTTTACTGAATCAAAATTAGCCTCTGTGGGTGTTGAATTGAAATCAAATTTTTGTTAAATAGGGCCCCAAGAAATCAATTGTAACCAGCAGTTAATGACCAGTTTGCTAACAGCTTGAGGCAAAGCCAAGGGCAGTTAACACTCCAACAAATTAGTTGTTAACTGTGCTAATGACTGATTTTGCAGAGATTATTGCTATTATAAACAGTCATCAATCCTGCTTTACCACTGAGTCTAGAAAAGTTTGCAGCCAAAATAAAAGACTTTTATATCCCCAGTTTAATACTCTGAATTCTAGTTAACATGATAATCCAAAATTACATAATGCTAAAATTTTCTGCTTTGCCAGGAGTAAAAGTAATAAACATTCCTTTTATTCTTTTTTCTTATTTGTACCACTATTATAAGAACAAAAGATTTCTGGAAGCCACTTTTGATAATTAGTAGGAAAATATAATAACAGATATGAAATATATAAATTTTGAGCGTGCAGCCATCATTAATTGAATATGCATTTAGAAATCATCAACTAGGAATTTTCTCTGCTGTCCTATCATCAATGATATGTATTTTTCATGACTCTAATTTATTTAAAATAAAATTTTACATGTAAAGAAAGAACATCACCAAATGATATTGGGCAAAGTACAGTAATTTTGTACATCAGCATTGTAAATGTTAACACAATTGTGACCATTTACTCAAACTACATCAAGTAAAACCTACATAAATAAAATTACCAGCTTCTATAAAAGGAAAAAGTTTCATAGCTACTTTGCTATTTCAAATTTCACCAAAAAAGTAATTGAATAAATTTGGTTTTTATAAGATCAACTTAAATTTTGGGACACTTAAGATCTAGAAAATTAAACAACAGAATATATACATTGTGCATATTATTTTAAATTTAATTCCTACTTTATTTGCAGATGAAATTAACATATTATTCCTGTAATTTGAATTTGTAGTTAAAGGCATATTGATGGATTTACCAAGTCTTTACTGTATTTTAAAATGATCTGGTAATGATGATTTAAAGAAGAATATTTGGGGTCTTTCCACATCTGGCAAATCTCAGGGTTTACTCCTGGCTCTGCCCTCAGATCACTACTGGCAGTTTGGAGGTACAGATAGGATTTTGGTGATCAAACCTGGTCATCTAATGGAAGGCATGTCCCTACTCACTGTGCTATAGTCCTGTTTTATATATTTTTAAACTTTAAAATATGTTGTACTGTAGAGTTCAGAAGACCATAGTTATAGTGTTAAATTATTGTTAGTTTTATTTTATTGTCAGGTCTCTGAAGTAATTTTTATTTTTTTATCTTTTATTGTAAGAAATTATTCAAGAGACAAAATTGATTAACATATTGAGGTAAACTGACATAACATAATATATAACATAACATAACATACAATTAATATAATATAATAATACATGTAAGTCAAAGAACATTTCTAAATAAAACACAATTTTTTATCATAATGACTTATATATATATTTCACAATAGTGTTTTAGATACATATTAACATTGAATCAGGGGAATATTCATCACCCCCAGTGTTGCCCTCCCTTCATTCCTTTTCCCAAGTATATATGCCTTTCTTTCTCCTTTATCTCCCAGAATGCTAGTTTAACTAAAAGCATATATGTTAACATTAATGTAAGCCATTTTTTTTGCAGTTCCAGATATTTTTACTAGTGGTTTCTTGTTGTATCAAATAATTAAAGATGGTGGTGGATGGCGATGGATGGAAGTGGATGGTGAAGGATTTCTCTCTGCCATCCCAGGCCACGTGGCTTCGCAAGCCCCATTCAGCCAGCGGGTCCCAGGCCCAGGTGAATGGTGGAATCAGACTCATCCAGAGACAGGCATCAGGAAGCATCAGCTTTATTCATCCCTATCCACCACATGTGTGTGGCCTATCTCATAACCTTTCAAGCATTCAGCCATTCTTAGCTACCCTGCATCTTAATTCCTTTCAGCCATCTTCCTTTGACCTCCATCCTGGTCAAAGACCAAAAGAGGCAAAAACCCAAAAGCCAGCAGGGCAGAACCTTAATCCCCTGGCTCAAAGGCTTATCTACCTTTTCCAAGACCCCTCCCAGGAATGGGCAGGGTCTTGCAGGTAAGGTCACACATAATATCTGGTTCCCAAGACCCCTCCCAGAAATGGGTGGGTCTCAGGTAGCTACACCTAAATCCAGGGTGGAGTTACATTTCCCCCTTCTGTGAAATATAAAAGAGCCTTTTGTAATTCTGACTCCATCTTTAGCCAAAGGTGGGTTAATATTTTCATACACCAACATAATAGTGAAAATTAACATACCAGCCCTTTTCAAAAACATAATATTTTTGCAAAATATACTATACACCCGTAACTTAAAATTTTCTTAATGCTTTTCTACCAAGCACTATTCCGGAACTTTTATGTTCCTATACTTTTAAACTATATTGGGGGAACTTTCTGTTCCTATTAACCTTCCCTACACACAAGTACTACAGCATAAATGCATAACATACATTTTAAAAACAGGCTAAGTACATTAAAATACACACAGTAAAACATTTTGCAATTGAAAATATTAGCTATGGAAAACAAAACAGTTAAATTATAAAGAAAATGACTAATTAAGACAAAGATGCAGGTGGTTAGAAATCAGATCTTTAAATGGGCTAAACTGTTATTACTTCCTTTTTTATTTCTTTTTTTAAACCACTAACTAACTAAAACTTATCCCATCACCAACTATGAGTAAAATATATGACTACCCGCTTAGTCCCTACACCTAAAGTCCAGATGCTGGTTTGTCCCACGTTGATCTCACCACGTGGCTTCCTTCCATAGTTCCAGGCCCCGCAGACAGTTTGCTCGCACTGTTGTTGACCATGTGGTTCCAGGTCCGCAGCTGGTCTGATCGTGCTGTTTCACTTTTCTGATTTGGAGGGCGGATCCCAGGCTCACTGCTTTTCTCCCCTCCGGGTGGCACTTTGGAAGCTGCCGCAACACAACTTGTTTGCAGTTTTATTTTCCCCCTGCAGGGCATGTCTGGATGTTGAGTTCAAACTAAAAGTCCAGTCCGAAATTTCCAAAGTCGAAATGCAAATTCAAGCCGAAGGTTGTTCTCAGAAAATCAATCCACTTTAAATACAGTTTTTTTTTTCTTCTCTGTTTCCAATCTAGGCTTTTAATCAGTTTTTGAGGAGGCCGAGGTTTGTTTATTGTAACAAAGTATCAGTCCTAGGCCTCGGCCTGGGATGGAGGTGATGCAAGCTTCCACCTCCCTTGTTTCATTTGCCCTTCTGCCCCCAGAAGGGGTGTAGGCCATATTTGAAAATGGCTTCACGTGGTAGCCCACGGTTTTGGGCTCACTGCAACTGAAAAAAGCCAAAATGAAACTGAAAAGCAGAAATCTCACCATAATCACTGTTTTCTTGGGTCCAGGTTTCAGGTCCCTGTTCGGGCTCCAGATGTTGTATCAAATAATTAAAGATGGTGGTGGATGGCGATGGATGGAAATGGATGGTGAAGGATTTCTCTCTGCCATCCCAGGCCACGTGGCTCTGCAAGCCCCATTCAGCCGGCAGGTCCCAGGCCCAGGTGAATGGCGGAATCAGACTCATCAAGAGACAGGCATCAGGAAGCATCAGCTTTATTCATCCCTATCCACCACATGTGTGTGGCCTATCTCATAACCTTTCAAGCATTCAGCCATTCTTTGACCTTTCAGCCATCTTCCTTTGACCTCCATCCTGGTCAAAGACCAAAAGAAGCAAAAACCCAAATGCCAGAGAGCCCAGCAGGGCAGAACCTTAATCCCCTGGCTCAAAGGCTTATCTACCTTTTCCAAGACCCCTCCCAGGAATGGGCGGGGTCTTGCAGGTAAGGTCAAACATAATATCTGGTTCCCAAGACCCCTCCCAGAAATGGGTGAGTCTCAGGTAGCTACACCTAAATCCAGGGTGGAGTTACAGTTTCTTAAAAGTTTAGAGTCCAAGGAACACTGTATAAACAATGTTAGAGTGGCAATTATTGTTTGCATGGGCCCACCAAAGTATGGGGGTCGTGGAAAGGAAAAACTTTTGGCCTAAGTACAAGGAGACTTTACCCTGAAGTTTCCTGACATAAGACCATTTCTAGGCTCCAAGCAAACTAGTTTGTCCGATCCCAATCATTGTCTGTAGTGCCTATACAGTTATATTTTTCACAGTCTGTTGTTGGTATCATGTTTCTGTATTGAAGGTCCTGGAATCTGTATATCCTATATTGAAGTCAGGATGGCGAGGAGCGGCGTCTAATTTCAACTCACAATTAAAGGGCAATGCAGAAAGCCCTGTCCAGTATGCAGGTCGTTGTTGTTGTTTAAATCTTCTCAGTGTTAAGGGAAGACTCTTTTAAGTAAATTGATGTCAGAGCAGCAGTAGGGTCTTCCCTGGTAGAGGATTGCTTCCAGGTGATTTCATAGACAACTTTGGATGTTTTGTAGATGGCTTCCCTGGTTCAGGGGTGACTGTAAAATGCCCAAACCTCTGAGGTCTCTGAAGTATTTTGAATGAAATAATTATTTGGGAAATTAAAACATTTTTTGAAAGCTATTGAATAAAATATATATTTACTTTATTCCATATATTCTGCATTTCAACCATGTTTTATTTGACAATATAGGATCTTGATTATATATAGTGCTAAATGTAAACTCTATCATTAATAAAATTAAAATTAAATGATATTAAATCCCCAAACAATTGAGAGATAATTAGAGTTTACTAGAGCAATAATAAATCTTACTGTATTTTTGATGAGTACAAAATAAATAAGCAAAATATTGTCTCATCTAAATCTGTCTTGACTCACCAGTTTTTAATCTGCTTACTGTTCTCTGATACAATTTAAATATATGTTAAATTCTATTTGAATAATTTATTCAAAATATGTATTTAATTCAATATTGTCTCAAGGATTATTTTGGAAAAAAATATTTTCTAGAGCTAGAAAAAACCTTAGGGTATGCTGTTTGCATTGCATGCTACCAGTCCTAGTTTGGATCCCCAGCAGCATCTCAGATGTTATATTAAATACATAAATTGGAATGACTCATAAGCACTAGTAGGTATGGAACAAAAAGGCACATAATAAACATTAAAAACAGGAGCCAGAGAGATAGCATAGAGGTAGGGTGTTTGCTTTGCATGCATAAGGATGGTGGTTTGAAACCTTGCATCTCATATGGTCCCTGAGCCTGCCAGAAGCGATTTCTGAGCATAGAGCCAGGAGTAACCCCTAAGCTCTGCCGGGTGTGACCCCCCAAAAAAACAAAACAAATAAACAAACAAACAAACAAACAAATACTTTGGGGCCCGAGAGACAAAACAGCAGTATGGCGTTTGCCTTGCAAGCAGCCATCCAAGACAGATGGTAGTTTAAATTCCAGCATCCCATATGGTCCCCCCCATGCCTGTCAGGAGCTATTTCTGAAAACAGAGCCAGGAGTAACTACTACCCTGAACACTGCGAGGTGTGACACAAAGGAACAAAATAAAACAAAAAATATTTTACTTAATCTTTTAACATTGAACTTAATTTAAAAGGTATAATATTATCTTTAATTTTAGAATATCACAAGAAAAAAATAAGCATTTTGTTTAAAATTACTTTCAATTTATTTTATAATCTCAATATAGAAAACATATTTATTTTTATATCCTCAATAAAGCACTATAATATATGCCAATCTTCAATTTTTACCATTGTACTCTATTGTAATTATTCTATATCCATTCAAAATTATGTAAGTTTTAGGTATTCAAAATGATAGTTGATAACACTTATTGATCAATGTTTCCAACAGTGAAGTCCATATTTTAATATTTTTAAAGATATTTGTTGGTATTGTTGCTGCTATTTTGTTTTGTTTTGGGGTTACTTATGGCTCTGTGCTCAGAAACCACTCCTGGCAGGCTCCAGGGACCATATGAGATGCCAGGAATTGAACCTGGGTCCATTGTGAGTCTGCCATGTGCAAGGCAAATGCCCTAACACTGTGCTATTTCCCCAGTTCCAGTATTTTATTTTGATAATTTTATTTACATGGTGAGCACAGTCAATTTTATGCATTCAATAGAAAATTAAATATAGTTACCATATATTATACTAGAACCCATAACTTATTCAGCCTATATTTGAATGTTTATATGTTTTAATCATGCATTACTTGTCATTGTCAGATTTATTTTACTAAATTATTTTACTCAAGGTTAATTCATGTCACACTGACACAATCTCCTTATTTGAATTGTTAAACAATATTCCACTTATCTAGTCATACTATTGTACATTCAGGTTTTTTCAATATTGTGGCTGTGTGTTTTGCTAGACAAAAAGTATAAATTTATTCTCAAAGTATTTATTCATTTATCATTTATTTATTTTTCTGAGCTGTATTTAGTGGTTAACTACAGGATGAGATTATAACTATTTTTATTTTTGGTGGATGCTCAATGCTATCTTTTGTAGTAAGTGAACCAAATTACTGTATCAATGACAGTGCTCCTCTGTTTCCTTTCCATCTTATTCTTACCAGTATTTTTTTTCCTTCTCATTTATGAAGTTGTCCTCATTAATGGGTGATAACCAGTCATTGTGTGTTTGATATTTAATGTCAAGCTCTTTTTCATGTACTTCACACACACAAACATATATATATATATATATATATATTCTTTAAAAAATCTTGTTATTTGTTAATTTTAAAGCCATCTTGTTCATTAATAGTTATTCGGGTGTATGCTTATTCAAGCTCCTTATCAAGTACAGTTTGTAAACACCTCTCCTATTGCATAGCATACTTTTCATTTTGTTGAGATGTATGTTTACTTGTTTTTGCGTTAGGCTTTTGTTTTTTATTTTTTAGATTTTTATGCCATTAAAAAGTGCTTTGCTGACAATGGAGAAACCTATACTTCCATCATAAGTACTAGACCTGTACACAGTACCTCTCTACCTGCTTTTCCCCCAAATGTAAGATAGTCTATTGCATCATTTTGTTCCTTTAATTACCTTGTTATTTCATTTTTTATATATTTATGTGAGCACATATAGTTTTATTTTTATTTTTTTAAATATTTTTTTGGGGAGTGTGACCTGCTCTGCTTTCTTCTCTTTTCACCCCCAAAAGCATTGGCAATATAATGTAGCACCATTTCCCCCTGCAAAGACACACTAAAAAAAGGGGAAATCTTATGTACTAAAACGAGCTCTTATCTACTAGGGATAAGAACTCATACTTGTTTACTATACAGGGACATCTCCCACCCTGAAAATTGTCATGTGGACCCAACTCAGACCCCAGGTGATTAGACATCATTCGTCCAGCTTTGAATCCTGGATCCCAGACAGAAATAACACAGTTCTTCACAACAGCTACAGAAAACAAATCCCATCTGGGACATCCTTAATACTGCTGGGACACATCAAGTGCCAGCTCTAAAGTGATATCCTGACAACGAGGAAAATGCGATCAACTTGACCTAAGAGCGGGTTATCCTACCCCTCTAGCTAACGGTAAGACAAAATCAGAAGACTTGACACCCTTTGGTCCGTCCAAAAGCCAAGATTGCGATCTACAGATGACTGGCTGAGAGAACCATGACCGTACTATATGTATCTTGGGACCAATAATAAAAAAGCCCTAGTCTAGAGTTTGTCTATGGCCTGCACAACAACCATGATCTCCAGTTCCAAAGGTCTGTCTGAGAAAATTGCAACGGAATGGGTCTTCTGGAAACATCCTAGGATAAATGCAAAGACCAAGACCACCAACCACAGAAGAAGGATTAAAATGACACTGAGGGAGAAGAACTTCTAGAACCACAAAGAAAGACTTCATCATAAGTTCCACCCCTTGACTTGTGTAGATACCGAGATCTTTAGATACAGAAATCTGACTTTATCACCCAGGACGGAGCAGAAGAATTCTTCCAAACAGCACGAAAGCACCAAGGAGAGAGTAAATGAACCTGTACGGAGTCTATAGTTAATCCCATGACAATATTCTCCAAGGGTGGAGAAACCCTGTAGCTCTTAGGCCGAGGGAATTCCTCTTTGAATGACCCCAAGATTTACTGTGCCTGTGCAGGAGGGAAAGAAAAAGAAAGCACAAAACAATTTTTTCTCCTTTTTTATTTATCTATCTAGTTTTGTCGATTTCATTGTTTTGATGTGGTTACTGAACTTGTTGTCTTCATTTATATTTATATATTTATTTTCTTCCTTTCTTTTCTTACTTTATGTGCTCTGCCTTGTTTTTATTTCAAGATCGTGGCTCTTATGTGGTGCTTACCTTTATTCTTGGAGTGCTCACTGGATATTTTATTTGACACTCCTTTTTGTACTGTTGGGGTGATTCACCTTTCTCCCCTTTGTCTCTCAAACCGATGACGAGAGCCTCTAGGACTCTGCCCATTTCTGGCGTATTTGATTTTTACCCCAGTTTATTACTTTCTCTTCTTCAAACAAAACCATGTAACTTTATCTATCTAGTCCCGCCTCTCAGTTACAGGAGGAAATAGGAAAGCTACCAAGACCAAACAAGTGTAAGACCACTAGGTAGCAAGTATTCTTGCAGCCCCGGGGGTGAGGGAGGAAGATATGGGAGGTAGGATGGGAAGGGAGGTGTAGGGAAAAAAATTCGGTGATTGGAATCCCCCTGATATTAAGTTAACATGTACCTAAAATAATGTCAACACTATGTACGCCACTATGATCAAAATAAAAATGATATTAAAAAAAGTGCTTTGCTGCCGGAGAGATAGCATGGAGGTAAGGCGTTTGCCTGACATGCAGAAGGTCGGTGGTTCAAATCCCAGCATTCCATATGATCCCTGAGCCTGCCAGGAGGATTTCTGATTGTAGAGCCAGGAGTAACCCCTGAGCTCTTCCTGGTGTAACCCAAAAACAAACAAACAAAACAAAACAAAAAGTGTTTTGCTAAAAATAATAAAGCTATTAGTGCATTTGTTTTACACATGGCAACAGGAGCTTTAATCCAAGCACATTTTACCCATCTCTAAATTCTACCAGGATTGATCAAAATTAGAAGAAAGCCCTGAGGTTCATGTGGCCCTCAACAAACAAACAAACAAACAAACAAAACAATGTATACCCACACTGAAAAAAATTCCTTGATTCATGTGAAAGAGACTCATTTTCTTTAGCACTCATAGTTTCAGTCAATTATATTCCATTTAAAATTATTTTTGGAATGTATAATTGAGAAGTTATTATTGTTCATATATAAGAATATTAAGTTTCACAAGTCCCATTTATTAAGAGTATTTTCATCATTCCTGGTTTCTCTGTAAATAGTAGTTGACAAAAATTATCAATATACTGCTTTTGGCATTTAAAGTATCTGTTTTTTCATATCTGGATACATTTACATAAATGTGTTCCTGTTATTTTTCTTACAGTGATGATTTTTTATTTGAAGCACAATTAATTATAAAAATACAAAGTTATTTATGATTGTTTCAGGTGTACAATATTAACACCAATCTGGATCTTCACCAATGTCCAACTCTTTTTATTAATGTCCCTGGTTTCACTCTGTATCAATCAAGTCTGCCTTTATGGCATACTCATTTTTCTTTTTCTTTTTTTTTTCTAGTAGGCATGGTCATTTAAAATACAGTTACCGATAGGATATCACACATATCACTTTACATGCTTTCAGCAATCAATTCTCCTCTAGAATGACTACTTCCTTCTATCACTGCCTGTGGTTTCTTCAGTGATCTATCCCACTTCTGTGCTCATCATTCAGAAAATAATTTTATTTTTTTAACGATTTTTACTCAACTTTATATTATTTTTCAATATTTGTGAGTATTGATTTTATTTTAAATTTCAATTGTAACAGATTTATTTTTATAAAAATATATTATCTCTAGCAATTTGGTCAATTATTTTATTCTACTGTTTTGTTTGACATTGGTTTTATACCTGTATTTCATAGGACTATTGTCTTTGGGACAATCAGAGTGTATTACAGTATTGATATGGTGCATAATATTGAAGTTATGGCCTCTAACAAGTTATGCAAATAATATATGAATAAAAATGAATGACAAGCTTAGGAGCATATGCACTTTTCATATTCAAATACATCTGTTTTTTTCTGACTCACAGACACTTCAGTTTTTATCTTCTCTCATCTGTGATAGTTACTCAAACGTAACTAGAGGCCAAAATAAATTTATTTAAATTTGAATTTAAATTTGTTCCACAGAATTTGTCAATTCTTAAGGTTATTTCTAAATATTTTCTTGTATATTTCTTATATTTATTTGTTTAAAATTTTGTGCCATGATGCTATGAAAGTACAATTATTCAAAACACAAATAAGAAAAAATACTCAATCACTAAGATTTAAACAAAAGGTGTTATGGAATATTTATGGAAGAATGTTAGATGTGACATGGTGGTTGTTTTTTGTGTTGAGGCAGTGAATGAATGTAAATATTATTTAGTGGTATTATGAATTATGAGAATTTTATGAAAATACAAAATGATAAAGGGAATATACTTGCCTTATATTTTATTTTATGCATTCGTTGTATTTTAAAAAATTAAAAATTTTAAACATTTTATCTAGTAGATTTTTATGTGGTATGAAATGTAGTTATTTAAGTAAAATTCTTGAATAAATTTTAGTTACTAAAATTACATATGAATTGGATAGATTCATATTGAATTAATTTGAAATTATAGATTATCACAAGATATAGTTACTCTATTTTAAAGATCAGAATATACTAGATAAATAGAAGACTTACAATTTTTACTATCTTATGAAATTATCAAGTGAAGTATTCCAAGAAGACTTAAAAACACTTAAATTCAGAAATTGGATGGGTTGCCTTAGAATGTGTATAATCCATATTTTTATACCAGAAAATCAGCAACCATAAGATAATCAAATATAGATGGAGATGAGGAGTTGTAATTTCATATAACTCTATTACAATAGTTAAGTAAGTATTGTAATCATATACACCCTCACTTAGAAATAAAGTAGTTTATATTATATGGAATGTATCATCTAAAACAATGAAACAAACATATTCCTTGAAACTATGGCTAAAAGAATACAGAGAAAATTAGTAATAAAAGTGCTGGAGTAAAATAAACAAAAACAACAGCTGTATAGTTCAGAGATATATGTGGGTAAAGTGTTTTTGTCCTTACTTACTACTGACCTGGTTTTATACACTTATAAATAACAGGTATAATATTTCTAGCACAGATCCATGTAATGCTTGTTGTGGTTTTCAAACAAAATATAAGTAAACAAACAAAAGTCAATAATTAAAAGTGAATACTAAGATTTAAGCTTAATTTAGTTAAGTAAAATTTAAGCTGACTCTAAACTTGACTTAATAAAAATTTATTTCTTATAAAATGTAAGTAATAAATAATTATGCAACTTTAGTGAAAACCACAGTGTGAGAGAGAGAGAGACAGAGAGACACAGAGACAGAGACAGAGACAGAGAGACAGAGAGAGAGAGAGAGACAGAGGGAGGAGAGACAGAGAGAAAGAAATACAGAAATACAGAGACAGTGAGAGTGACTAAAGTAGAATGCTTGCCCATACTGGAGGCGGAGGGTGGAAGGAAGAGGCAGCAGAGAATGAGAAACTGTTGATTTTGATGACAGAAAATATGTGAACTGGTTCAGATTGTAAATTGCATGACTATAACTCAATCATGAACAACTTTATCTTAAATAAATGTACTGTAGTATGAAAAACCTTGTAAACATGTTGTTAAATTAAAATTTAAAAAATATATAGAAAGATTATATATTACATATGCACTTGCATATATATATTGTATAGATATTTATGAGATGAGTTTACAAAATTTGTGTTCCTAGCATTTTAATTATTCTTTTTAAGATCAAAAGACTGTAAAAATTTTATATGTTTAAGATACCAAACATTCTTATTTTGTTTGTTTGTTTTTGGGGCACACCCGACTGTGCTCAGGGGTTACTCCTGGCTATCTGCTCAGAAATAGCTCCTGGCAGGCACGGGGAACCATATGGGACGCCAGGATTTAAACCAACCACCTTAGGTCCTGGATTGGTTGTTTGCAAGGCAAACACAGCTCTGCTATTTCTCTGGCCCCACCAAATATTCTTTTTTTCACCTCTGTTAATGATATTCTATATTGTTATACTCATTACTTTTAATAGTCTAGCATTATAAATACTATATAGAAATATGTAATACCTCAGGATTTGGGGGATATAATCTTACATATACTTCAGCTATCCCTTAAATACAGAACTCATTTAATATAAAAAATAAAAATTAAATTTTGATGTCATATTCTGTGGTTAAAGAGAACTAAAGAAAAACTTTATAATAAATATAAATGCAGACTATTCTAATTTGTATATAATTTAATTGCTATATGGCTAATTTTCTTTGCCATATTCTCTTTTATTGATACATTATTTAATTGTTATATTGTATTATCCCCCCCATTGTATTATTTTGTTGAATGTAAGTCAGTGTTACATTTTTTCCTTGTCATTTGAGGGACTGAAACATAGAAACAACATCCAACACTGCATCTTGAAAACATCACTACTGAAATATTAGGGCAGATTGTCACCATAGAAAAATGGATTATCTATCTAGGTAATAGTGTCATTCATCTAGATTTGAAGTCTGTTCAGGTGTTCATAATATAAGAACTAATTTTTTCTCCCTGAGACACCAAACATCTAGATTAAAATGAGATAAAAAATGACGACTGACTCAGATGCATTTATAGGTACAAAGTTATATAAAATATAATTTTCCACTACAGTATTTGTGGTAGAAATAATTTTATGGTTATAATATTTGAATGTTTACAATTAGATTAGTATTTTTAAATTTAAACATTTACTATATAAATTAAGATTAAATAATATAATTTTCTAGAAAGCAATTACTTCAGTATTTAGTCTTTATTTGGTCAATTTCACACTTGGCTATATTAAGGGATCATTCCTATTCTGGGGAGACTATACGGGATGTCTGGAATCAAATCCTAATTTGCTGCATGCAAGGCAAACACTTGGCCTGCTGCTCTCTCTCTCTCTGACTGCTAATTTGTCATTTTTGTTGTAAATACTTTAGTCACTCTTCACAGTCTAAATGGAATATTCTTACTCTTGATCACATTTTTGTACACTTACTGGTATTTTATTTCTTAGAAAGATAATGAAAATAAATAATAATCACTATTAAGCCCTTAGAATCATCTATGTCTGTCACCTAATTATTTATACAAGCGTAGCTTACTGCTCTATTGATGTTGTTTATTCCCCCAAATAGGAATTTATTGAACACATGAAGAAAACATAATATTGTTTATAATAATTATATTGTTTATAATAACAATATAAAATACTATCTCTAAGCTATGTAAAATTATCATTTGATCATGGCCATTCTTCATTGTATTCCTCCAAATCTTTCTTTAAAGTTCCAGTTTCTCTGTTAAATATAAAGATTTCTATTTGTAAATTATTGCCATTTTTGGCTGCAGTTTCAAGTATAAAGCTACTTGAAAACATTTATATATATGCATTTATATCTTTTATAGACCCATGTCTTACCATGTTTATTTTGGTTGTGTCATATTATGTTTGCTTTGATTTTGTAAAAATAATTCTATAATCTCCCTCTCTCTCTCTCTCTCTCTCTCTCTCTCTCTCTCTCTCTCTCTCTCTCTCTCTCTCTCTCTCTCTCTCTCTCTCTCTTTGGTTTTTGGGTCACACCCAGCAGCGCTCAGGTATTACTCCTGACTTTACGCTCAGAAATCGCTCCTGGCAGACTCCGGGGACGATATGGGACACTGGGATTTGAACCATCGTCCTTCTGCATGCAAGGCAAATGCCTTACGTCCATGCTATCTCTCCGGTCCCAATTTTGAAATCTCTTCAAAAAAGTTTTGTGCTCAATCAATTTGGATGTAAATATGATCTAGTATAAGACAATTTTTAATATATATACATACATATATACATACACAGTCTAGTAGCCATTAAGATAAAACTGAGAGCATACATGTGCAATTATAAACTCATTAAACCTATAGAGTTTGTTTAATTTTGAGACCACACCACATGATGATCATGGGTTACTCTTGACACTATACTTAAGAATCACTACAGTGGTGCTCAGGGGACCAATGAAAAGCAATTGGATTGATTCTCGATTTACTGTATCCAAGACAAGCACCCTACCTGTCATACTATCTCCCCTGTTCCAAACCTAGAAACTAAAACATTTGTTTTAAAACACCAGTGCCTTACTTTATGATATGAATGTTATCATGTATGTATGTATATGTATGTTATATGTATGTTAATAAGTATAGTTATCCCCTTTGTATTACCCTTTGTTATCCCTTCAAATAAATCTTCATACCATTTTAAATAAATTTAGAATAACATTTTTTGCATCTTTCCACAAGTAACTCGCTTATTTACTTAATTTTATATATTCATACCTGGTAGAGAGCTTGCCCAACAATGTAGGACTGATGGTTCAGTGTTCAGGATTTGTGGTATCTGAGTCTTCATGGTACTGGAATCAACATTGCCATTTAGAATTGCTTGTGAGTCTCCAGACAATGCCGAATTCAGCAACGTAAGACTACTCATGCAGTATGTAGTGTTGGTAATCATACTCCTAATCTTACACTTCCTAGGCCTGATTTGTTCACTTTGAACCATATTCCTAACTTCAGTTATTTATTTAAATATAAATTTCAGTTGTGTCTTGGAAAACAGGAATTTTCTTTGAGGAGACAAAATTCTACATCATACTCTTTGGCTAATAATACTAAAACCCATGATAATAGAAACATACTTTTAGTATGGTTACTATATTCAGCTTTACCTGCATTCAATAAGTATGCAAATTTTAGTGACCCTGGAAAATCTTAGATTCTTGGGGAAAACCACATGTATTTAGTAGCTCAAATGTCCCTTCATTTACTTTCCTAACTCTAATCCTAACCTACTACTATATTAGCATAGTAATCATAAATATACAATTCCTATATTCTCTATCATATGTTTTCTGATGATAGTAAAATTTCTTCACTAGTATTCTCAGTTCATAAAAATATTGCTTAACTCCGAGACATACTGGTTATGCTAAACTTTTCTTTCTTTATTCTCATTCAATCAAATAATTAATTCTACTTTACCAAATTACTGGAACTTCCAGGCATGAATTCCTTCCATCAAATTAACTACAGTGTTCTTTGCAAGAAAACACAGAGACACGTAATGTATTCACAAACAGCTGTTATCATATGTTAATTTCAAGAAAGTAAGGGAAATAAATTGACTGCTAGGGCCCTACAGTTGATTCAATATGAGTTACCAGGTTAACTTCACAGGAAAGTTACCTAAGCAGTCAACACAATGTTTTACATTTCTTTATTGAATCCAATCCAATGCATTAATTTATCAAAAATATTTGTAAATGAAAACAATGTTATAGATACAAAAATATACATATATGTGTATGTTTATAAGTTGAAGAGAAACAAGTTGTAATGCTCTATCATTCTTTGCAGCCTGTGGTGCCATGCAACTATAGTACCATGTATCTCATGAGTATAGATTTATTTCCATATGATTAAGATGTATGGAAATTTAATAAAACTAAAAGATAGTACATAGTAAATAGCTTATCCTTTCCATCAAATCTATAACTTGATTTAAGCTTATAAAGCAAGATATAAATTTCTAAAAAATCAAGCCACCATGCAACCCAATTTTATACTTTCTTACTTATATTATTTTCTTGTAATTTCCTACAGTTTGTGTTGAAAATGATACAGAGGAAGGAAAGATATAACACATCCTATAAATACTATGCTTTGTTCAGTTCTTGAATCTCCAATGAGTTTAAAATAGAATGTTGTTTTTATATGCACATACCATTAATAATTGAGTTACTTTAGTGCAACAGTTGCATTTTTAATGATATATACTTGTTCTTAAAGAGATATTGTACAATACGCAGTATAAAATAATTCATGTCAATATCTTGTGTATTTAAGAATACAGCAAATTGCAAAAAACTAAAGCTATACACATCAAGAAAATCTTAGAAGAAAATGGGAATGTTGCACTAGTAAAGAGAGGTATTCTTTTTTATAACTGAAACTCAACTACAAACATGTTTGAAATCATGATGCTTAAATAAAAATTTTATTTAAAAATAAAATGAATAAAATTATTTTTTATTTTGGTACATTTAGAATAATGCTTTTGTGACCTTTTGATAAAGATAATATTCAATTATCATTATGATCAGCACAGCTCTGCACATTAGTACATCATGATAAATTATAATGGGACAAATACACTTTCATTATATATTATATTTTTAAAGTAAAGGCCTTTAAATAATGTTGTCCCTCTTATCTGCCTAACAAAATTACCCTTTTTTCTACTACAACTTTTCAGTCAGTCTTGATACTTTGGTTGATGTTTACTGGTTTAATATTACTTAATTTCTTTGGGTTTTAATGTATGCCTATATATTTAAACATAAGCAATTAATTTATATATTTTTAAATTATACTTTAAAATAGACTTATTTTTAATAATCTTGTTAGCAAAATATGCTTTAAAAATGACCAGTTACATTTTGCTGCAACAAAAATCATATTTATTTTAGCTGAATAATTTCCATTGGGTTTATATACATCTTTTTTCCATTGAAAAATCATAAGTAATTATGTGCTTATTTTTCTATATTTTATAGCCATTATAAATATTTATTTAATACAAGTGGCTCAAAAACTGTTTTGTTTAAATCTTTTTTTCAACTACTCGATCCCATCTACTCTTCTTCCACCATACTCTGAATAGGAAAGTAGAGCAGAATTTGGAAGTTGAGGGTACTATAAATAATATAGTTAGTGAATAACAAAATATGAATTTAAAAATAAGTATGCCTACTTTTGTTCATTGCAGTGCTTAGTACAATAACCGGAGTATGGAAATAAACTAATTGTACAAAAACAAATGAATAAATAATTAAACAATACTTTAAGAAAACATGAAACTATTTTACTTTATGTAAAATGGATAAAATCAGAATGTATCATACTGAGTAAAGAAAAGGGAAAAATTGCTAGTCATACTCATCTGGTGAGACAAAATAAGGGAAAAGTAGATACAGAACACTGATATACCCTGACCTTAAGTGACAATACTTATTTTTGTACACTGGGAAAACTGGAACATTGGCGGCAACAATGACAAGAATATTGGTGACAACAGTGTCAGTAGTGAAGGGTTGTAAGCTTTGTAAGTAGTAGTCAGCTACCACTTTGTTGGTGCTAGGTGCAAAAACTTTACACTTTAATACAGTAGAAATTGGCTCTCATGCTGTCTATAAAGAGTCTATAAAAAGTGACCAACTATAATACAAATTTAAAAATAGGTGAAACCAAGGAAAACTAAATAAAAATACCATAAAACCTAATGAATAACATATATGTTACAAAATTAAAATATAGGATGCCATGTGTTATAACTGAAGCTAAATTAATAGTTATATTAAGTATAATAAAAATTATTAGTTTTAATTTTTGACATCATTATACTAAAAATATTAAGATGAGGGCTGGAAAATTTACAGTAGGTAGGGAATTTACATTTTACTGACTAGCTCTTCTTATAATCTCCAAGACCCAAACAAGAGTGATCCCTATATGCAGATCAAAGAATCCCTGAGCACTACTGAACATAGCCCCCAAACTAAAGCAAAAGCAACATAAATAATAATAGTAGTAAGAGTGACGTAATTATATATTTAACAACTATACTTGTTTATATGCTATATAGTGTAAGAAATAAAATTAATCATTTCTTTATGTATAACTTTATTATATATCATTTTATTTATGAGAAATGGAAATGGCGATAATATACCCACTATGCTTTAAGCATAGCATCAAAGATAATTTTGAAGAATTAATAACATTTTCTGCCATGGAATCAACATTCTACATTTGCCATCTTGAAAATTCTTATATTTTACATAAGAATATACACCAATATGAGTGCATTAAACACTTTTGTTTTTATTTTAATATTTCACATATATTTACTTATAAAGTAAGAAAATATGGCATATAAAGAAATGAATCTAGTGTAAAATGGAACAAAACTGCTTGAGGCATCTTTTTTATAAAAGTGTATCTTTGAGGAATAGAAAATTTATTCCAAGATCTTTAATTAAATCAGACCCAGAAATGTTGTGGGATATTAATGAGTCTGAGTTGCTCTTATCTTATTTTTGACCTTCAAGTAAGACATTATTTTTCTATGTAATGCCAATATAAATGTTGATATATAAAAAATGATTTTATTTTGAAAAAAAATATGCCATGATGTATTCTATTAATTTTGACTTTTTTCACTTTAAAAATGATATGTTACACTTAGTTTGAGTAAACTATATATTATCATTCTTCAACATATTATTTTTCATGATTTTCTATTAAGAGAATTTTGGATTAGAGATACAGAATATCAACTTAAATTTTAAGTCATATTTTGTGTATGAATGACAACCTAATATCATCAAATATTATTATATCTGGTATAAAATTGGTATCAGATGAGCGCTTTGAGAGAAAATGTGAGCTTGTCAATCTAAATCCCTTTTTTCCCACTATAACTTGGCTATTTTAGAAATTTGTTGACATACAAGCATCAGTTAAAATAATTTTAATTTTAAAAACTTTTATATAATTCCACGACAAGACATTAGTCTTTATTATAAAATGTGAATTTTTATTATCACAATATTTCTTTACTAATTTGAAATTTACCCAAGTTTTGGTACTATTTAGCTCTTTATATAACGAGCTATATGAAGATAGGTACTATATGAAATGATTGCTTTTTGTCCCCTAAGCTAATACAATGGTAATTTATACCAAGCCCTATGTTTGAAAGTAAAGCAAATCTACCTAAAAATTACTTGCCTATTAAAACACATAAATTTTATACATAGTATCTATTATCTTTAGCTCCATAAACTGTTGACCCACTATACAAGATCAGTTAAACTAAAAGGCATGGTAATTACTAGAACTTTAAATATTCAGCCTCTGACAGGTGGGAATACTGCACTAGTCCAAGAACCCAATAATTTTATATCAATTTAATTGCAATTTGTTGAAGATAAATTCTCTACACTGGAATAGGTAATGTGATTCTGACACTTACTGACACTCATAAAACAAAGGTGACATTCCAATGAACATTTTTTTATTTTTCCTGCTCCAGTTTATAAATATTCTTTTTTTTTTTTTTTCATAATAGGCATCTTTTTTTTTTTGTTTTTTTTTTTTTAAATATTACCTTTTATAAATTTTTTTAACACCACCCATCACCAGTGCAACATTCCCATCACCAATGTCCCAAGTCTCCCTCCTCCCCACCCGACCCCCACCTGTACTCTAAACAGGTTCTCAATTTCCCTCATACATTCTCATTATTAGGACAGTTCAAAATGTAGTTATTTATCCAACTAAACTCATCACTCTTTGTGATGAGCTTCCTGAGGTGAGCTGGAACTTCCAGCTCTTTTCTCTTTTGTGTCTGAAAGTTATTATTGCAAGAATGTCTTTCATTTTTCTTAAAACCCATAAATGTGTGAGACCATTCTGCGTTTTTCTCTCTCTCTCTGACTTATTTCACTCAGCATAATAGATTCCGTGTACATCCATGTATAGGAAAATTTCATGACTTCATCTCTCCTGACAGCTGCATAATATTCCATTGTGTATATGTACCACAGTTTCTTTAGCCATTCGTCTGTTGAAGGGCATCTTGGTTGTTTCCAGAGTCTTGCTATGGTAAATAGTGCTGCAATGAATATAGGTGTAAGGAAGGGGTTTTTGTATTGTATTTTTGTGTTCCTAGGGTATATTCCTAGGAGTGGTATAGCTGGATCGTATGGGAGCTCGATTTCCAGTTTTTGGAGAAATCTCCATATCGCTTTCCATAAAGGTTGAACTAGACGGCATTCCCACCAGCAGTGGATAAGAGTTCCTTTCTCCCCACATCCCCGCCAACACTGTTTATTCTCATTCTTTGTGATGTGTGCCATTCTCTGTGGTGTGAGGTGGTATCTCATAGTTGTTTTGATTTGCATCTCCCTGATGATTAGTGATGTGGAGCACTTTTTCATGTGTCTTTTGGCCATCTGTATTTCTTCTTTGTCAAAGTGTCTGTTCATTTCTTCTCCCCATTTTTTGATGGGATTAGATGTTTTTTTCTTGTAAAGTTCTGTCAGTGCCTTGTATATTTTGGAGATTAGCCCCTTATCTGATGGATATTGGGTGAATAGTTTCTCCCAGTCAGTGGGTGGCTCTTGTATCTTTGGCACTATTTCCTTTGAGGTGCAGAAGCTTCTCAGCTTAATATATTCCCATCTGTTAATTTCTGCTTTCACTTGCTTGGAGAGTGCAGTTTCTTCCTTGAAGATGCCTTTAGCCTCAATGTCCTGGAGTGTTTTACCTACGTATTGTTCTATATATCTTATGGTTTTGGGGCTGATATCGAGGTCTTTAATCCATTTGGATTTTACCTTCGTACATGATGTTAGCTGGGGGTCTAAGTTCAATTTTTTGCAAGTGGCTACCCAGTTTTGCCAACACCACTTGTTGAAGAGGCTTTCTTTGTTCCATTTAGGATTTTTTGCTCCTTTATCAAAAATTAGGTGATTGTATGTCTGGGGAACATTCTCTGAGTATTCAAGCTTATTCCACTGATCTGAGGGCCTGTCTTTATTCCAATACCATGCTGTTTTGATAACTATTGCTTTGTAGTAAAGTTTAAAGTTGGGGAAAATAATTCCTCCCATATTCTTTTTCCCAATGATTGCTTTAGCTATTCGAGGGTGTTTATTGTTCCAAATAAATTTCAAAAGTACCTGGTCCACTTCTTTGAAGAATGTCATGGGTATCTTTAGGGGGATCGCATTAAATCTGTACAGTGCTTTGGGGAGTATTGCCATTTTAATGATGTTAATCCTGCCAATCCATGAGCAGGGTATATGCTTCCATTTCCGCGTGTCCTCTCTTATTTCTTGGAGCAGAGTTTTATAGTTTTCCTTGTATAGGTCCTTCACATTTTTAATCAAGTTGATTCCAAGATATTTGAGTTTGTGTGACACTATAGTGAATGGAGTTGTTTTCTTAATGTCCATTTCTTCCTTATTAGTATTGGTGTATAGAAAGGCCATTGATTTTTGTGTGTTAATTTTGTAGCCTGCCACCTTGCTATATGAGTCTATTGTTTCTAGAAGCTTTTTGATAGAGTCTTTGGGGTTTTCTAAGTAGAGTATCATGTCATCTGCAAACAGTGAGAGCTTGACTTCTTCCTTTCCTATCTGGATTCCCTTGATATCCTTTTCTTGCCTAATCGCTATAGCGAGTACTTCCAGTGCTATGTTGAATAGGAGTGGTGAGAGAGGACAGCCTTGTCTTGTGCCAGAATTTAGAGGAAAGGCTTTCAGTTTTTCTCCATTGAGGACAATATTTGCCTCTGGTTTGTAGTAGATGGCCTTAACTATATTGAGAAAGGTTCCTTCCATTCCCATCTTGCTGAGAGTTTTGATCAAGAATGGGTGTTGGACCTTGTCAAATGCTTTCTCTGCGTCGATTGATATGATCATGTGATTTTTATTTTTCTTGCTATTGATGTTGTGTATTATGTTGATAGATTTACGGATGTTAAACCAGCCTTGCATTCCTGGAATGAAACCTACTTGATCGTAGTGGATGATCTTCTTAATGAGGCATTGAATCCTATTTGCCAGGATTTTGTTGAAGATCTTTGCATCTGCATTCATCAGCGATATTGGTCTGTAATTTTCTTTTTTCGTAGCATCTCTGTCTGGTTTAGGTATCAAGGTAATGTTGGCTTCATAAAAGCTATTTGGAAGTTTTCCTGTTTTTTCAATTTCATGAAAGAGTCTTGCCAGGATTGGTAGTAGTTCCTCTTGAAAGGTTTGAAAGAATTCATTAGTAAATCCATCTGGACCTGGGCTTTTGTTTTTGGGCAGACATTTGATTACTTTCTTAATTTCGTCAATAGTAATGGGTGTGTTTAGATATGCTACATCCTCTTCATTCAATCATGGAAGATTATAAGAGTCCAAAAATTTATCCATTTCTTCCAGGTTTTCATTTTTAGTGGCATAGAGTTTCTCAAAGTAGTTTCTGATTATCGTTTGAATCTCTACCATATCAGTAGTGATCTCTCCTTTTTCATTCCTAATACGAGTTATCAAATTTCTCTCTCTTTCTTTCTTTGTTAGTTTTGCCAGTGGTCTATCAATCTTGTTTATTTTTTCAAAGAACCAACTTCTGCTTTCGTTGATCTTTTGGATGGTTTTTCTGGTTTCCACTTGATTGATTTCTGCTCTCAGCTTTGTTATTTCCTTCTGCCTCCCTATTTTTGGATCCTTTTGTTGAGCACTTTCTAATTCTATGAGCTGCGTCATTAAGCTATTCAGGTATGTCCCTTCTTCTTTCCTGATGTGTGATTGCAAAGCTATAAATTTTCCTCTCAGTACTGCTTTTGCTGTGTCCCATAGGTTCTGATAATTTGTGTCTCCATTGTCATTTGTTTTCAGGAAGGTTTTGATTTCCTCTTTGATTTCATCTCGGACCCACTGATTATTCAGTATGAGGCTATTTAACTTCCAGGTGTTAAATTTTTTCTTCTGTGTCCCTTTGTAGTTTATATATAATTTCAGGGCTTTGTGGTCAGCAAAGGCAGCCTGCAAAATTTCTATCCTCTTGATATTATGGAGATATGTTTTGTGTGCTAACATGTAGTCTATCCTAGAGAATGTCCCATGTACATTAGAGAAAAATGTGTATCCAGGCTTCTGGGGGTGGAGTGTCCTGTATATATCTACTAGGCCTCTTACTTACATTTCTCTCCTCAGGTCTAGTATATTCTTGTTGGGTTTCAGTCTGGTTGACCTGTCTAGTGTTGACAATGCCGTGTTGAGGTCTCCCACAATTATTGTGTTGTTATTAATATTATTTTTCAGATTTGTCAACAGTTGTATTAAATATTTTGCTGGCCCCTCATTCGGTGCATATATGTTTAGGAGGGTGATTTCTTCCTGCTGTACATATCCCTTGATAAATACAAAATGTCCATCTTTGTCCCTTACAACTTTCCTAAGTATAAAGTTTGCATCATCTGATATTAATATGGCCACTCCTGCTTTTTTTTGGGTGTTGTTTGCTTGGATGATTTTCCTCCAGCCTTTTATTTTGAGTCTATGTTTGTTCTGACTATTCAGGTGCGTTTCTTGTAGGCAGCAGAAGGTTGGATTGAGTTTTTTGATCCATTTAGCCACTCTGTGTCTCTTAACTGGTGCATTTAGTCCATTGACATTGAGAGAAAGAATTGTCCTGGGAGTTAGTGCCATCTTTATATTAAAGTTTGGTGTGTCTGTTGGTAAGCCTTGTCTTAAAGTATGCCGTTCAGTTTTTCTTTTAAGAATGGTTTTGAGTCTGTGAAGTTTTTGAGCTGTTGTTTGTCTGTGAAACTATGTATTGTTCCTTCAAACCTGAAAGTGAGTTTTGCTGGGTGCAGTATTCTAGGCGAAGCATTTATTTCATTGAGTTTTGTCACTATGTCCCACCACTGCCTTCTGGCCTTGAGTGTTTCTGGCGACAGGTCTGCAGTAAATCTCAAGGATGTTCCCTTAAATGTAATTTCTCTTTTCGATCTTGCTGCTTTCAGAATTCTGTCTCTATCTATGGGATTCGTCATTGTGACTAGGATGTGTCTTGGGGTGTTTTTTCTGGGGTCTTTTTTAGTTGGCACTCTTCGGGCATGCAGGATTTGATCACATGTATTCATTATCTCTGGTAGTTTCTCTTTAATGATGTTCTTGACTGTTGATTCTTCCCGAAGATTTTCTTCCTGAGTCTCTGGGACTCCAATGATTCTTAAGTTGTTTCTGTTGAGCTTATCATAGACTTCTATTTTTATCTGTTCCCATTCTTTGAGTAATTTTTCCATTGTTTGATCATTTGCTTTGAGGCTTTTTTCCAATTTCTTCTGCTGTATGTAATTGTTATGTATCTCATCTTCCAGTGTACTGATTCTATCCTCAGCTGCTGTTAACCTGTGGGAAATCTCAAACATGTTTTTCTTCAATTCATCTACTGAGTTTCTCAGACCTGTTATTTGATCTGAAATTTCCGTTTGGAGTTTTCTCATTTCTATCTTCATATTCTCCTGATTCTTTTTAGTTTTCTCTTCTATACTTTGTTTGAGTTCTTTGAACATGTTCCATATTGCAACTCTAAACTCCTTATCTGAGAGACTGACTAGGTGGTTGATCATGTTCAAGTCATCAGAGTTGCCATCTTCATTCTCTATGTCTGGCACTGGCCCGTGTTGTTTCCCCATTGTCACACTAGTACTGCGTGTTTTTCTACGTGTTGTGATTGTATTCATTGGCTAAATGCTGTGCACCGTCGCGAAGGGGAGCGGAGCAACCGTGCTCCTCTGGCTTCTCCCTTTCTGTCGACTCACCTCCACGGAAGGCTCACAGGAAGGCAGGCTGGCAGATGGGCCCCACCCAGGATGAAATCAGGCCAAAAATGCAGGACAGCAGAGTAGAGAGGCAGAAGGGTGCTGGCATCTAAGATCCAGTGAAGTTCAGTGGCTCCTCCCTTTCTGGGCGTGTCGACTCACCTCCACGGAAGGCTCACGGGAAGGCAGACTCCCCGGAAAGTTCACAGGAAGGCAGGCTGGCTGATGAGCTGCACCAAGGGTGAAATCAGGCCGAAAATGCAGGACAGCAGAGTAGAGAGGCAGAAGGGTGCTGGCATCTGAGATCCAGCAGAGTTCGGTCTATAAATATTCTTATATCCTGCATTTAAAAATGATAGAATGAGCCCCCTCAATATACAACATGTTTGCGACTAATACTACTCAGCTTCAATAACAAAAATACAAAAAATAATGAGTAGAGAACCTGAACTAATAATTCTTCAAAGAAGTTTGCATATAGTTAAAAGCATGTAAAACTGTTCATCTCCTCTGAATAATAGGGAAATATAAAGTTGACAATAAGATATCTCATAGTAGTAAAAAAAAAGAGAGCTCATATTAAAAAAGACTGAAAACTGAAAGTATAGAAAAGCAGAAATAAAAAAATAAAAAAGAAAAGCAGAAATCCTTTAACACATTTTGTTGTGCTGTTTTCTGGTTGATTTTTATGGAGTACAAAACTACTACATGATATAGGAAATCCATTACTTAATATACATACTAAAACATAGAAATATTACTTCTTAAAATATCATGCACATAGGTATTTAAATAATGTGACAGTCAAGATTTGGAAGCAACTCATATACAAAATAAATGAGTAGATTAAAAAATCCATATAATGGTGGAAAAACCTCGAATCTCTTCGGCCAAGAAAATTCCCTTTCTTACTTCTCCAATACTTACATTACCTATGCCAAAAAAGGGGGGAATGCATACAAACTTGCCACACAAGCATTCCTTCTTTGTTTTTTTTTTCTTTTTCTCTTTTTTCTTTTTTTTCTTTTTTTCCTTTCTTTTTCACTCTTGTGGTTATTTTTAGTGTGTTGTTTTTATTGTTGTTGTTGCTGGGTGCTTTTTTATTTATATTTTGGGGGTAATTTTGGTATTTTTATTTACTGTCTTTTTTTTTAACTGTTGGGGTTTTTGTTATTTTTTTCTTCTTTTTTTCTTCTTCCAGCAGAACAACAGAACTTGCATCATCTTGTTCTGCCTCATGAATTGAGGGGTAAAATGAACAGTACCAGAACCAAATGTCGTATGAACATTGAGTGGTATTAAAAATGACCAGACTTAAACACCAAACCCAAAGTCAACAAAAACACAACTGATACCCTATCTACAACAAACTATACAGAGAGGGGAACAGTTACACTAGTTCTCTGGAGGCAAAGGAGGGAGATATGGGAGACATGCTGGGGAAAGGGGTGAAGGGAGGACAACCATGATAGTCGGAATGGCCCTGAGTCATTGTCTCTATGTACCTTTAATATTTCTGTAAAAGATTTGTTATTCACTTTTGGTCACAATAAAAGTTATTATTAAAAATGCATAAAAGTTACCTTTTTATTTAAAGAATAGTAGCTGAAAAATGGAAATTAAAACAAAATGCTCTCAATATTTGAAAAGTTAGTTCCAATTGTGAAGTATTTTGTGTGGGAGGCCCATGTTTATTTCCTGACACATCCTGGTCTCTTGAGCTACCCTGAGTTGTAGCGCTTGTAGTTCAAAAGTATTGACAGGTTTGCACGGAACTTCCAGGCAAAGTAAAACATCACAATATCTATCTATCTATCTATCTATCTATCTATCTATCTATCTATCTATCTATCTATCTATCTATCTATTAAAATATCTAGCTATCAAAATATCAGGCCCACACCAGCATACCTTATTATCACTGAGAATAACACCCAGGTTTGAAGGATCACAGGAAATTCCTTCCAGAAAAAAAGTCTTTTATAATGCATCAGATACTAATCAGCTATAAAAATAGTATAAAATAATAAAAATCAAGAAAATTGTCACAACTTGAATGGATCTCTATAGTATCACATTGGCTGAAGTAAGTCAGAAGGAGAGGAAAAGATACAGAATGACTTCTCAGCTATGTTAAGTATAAAGAAACATATAAGGGAATAACATTGTCAAGTGCAACAGAAGCCCAGAAACTCTAGAAAACCATTTGATTGCTGGGATGGGATTGGGTAGAGTGAAGTGTTGGAATATTAAATACATTAAATTATACCATGAAAGTGTCACTAATCACTATACCAAAAAAGAAAAAAAAAACTTAGTAGTAAACCTCAGAAAGGAGATAAGGGGCTGTACTCTGACATCTATTGGAGAAGAAAAGAAAAATGCACCATTTCAGATGCAGGACCCTGGATTTTTTTTTTCCTGGCACTTCATTTATGATCCCCTATTCAATAGTGGAAGTTACCTATTTACACTAAGTCAAGACCATCCCACTGTTACTCTTGAGTGTCATTTAGAACAAAACACAGTGAAAATGAGAGATAGGAAGAAAAAAGAAAGAGAAAGAAAGAAAGAAAGAAAGAAAGAAAGAAAGAAAGAAAGAAAGAAAGAAAGAAAGAAAGAAAGAAAGAAAGAAAGAAAGAAAGAAAGAAAGAAAGAAAGAAAGAAAGAAAGAAAGAAAGAAAAAAGAAAAAGAAAAAGAAAGAAAGGTAATAAAGAAAGAGGTAAGAAAGAAAGAAAGAAAGAAAGAAAGAAAGAAAAAAGAAAAAGAAAAAGAAAGAAAGGTAATAAAGAAAGAGGTAAGAAAGAAAGAAAGAAAGAAAAAAGAAGAAAAGAAAGAAAGAAAAAAAGAAAAAAAGAAAGAAAGAAAGAAAGAAATAAAGAAAGAAAGAAAGAAAGAAAGGAAGGAAGGAAGGAAGAAAGGAAGAAAGAAAGAAGGAAGGAAGGACAGAAAAAAGAAAGAGAAAGAAAAAAAGAAAGAAAGGAATGAAAGGAAGGAAAACAAAAGGAAGGAAAGTAGAAATAAAGAAAGAAGGAAGGAAGAAAGAAGAAAGAAAAAGAACAAAAGAGAAAGAAAAAGAAATAAAAGAACAAAAGAAAAAACTTTTTATTCAAAAAGTAACTCAAACAGACATTGACTTTAAAACAAATAATAAAATACATTAAAATGCATCGAGTACAATCAACAGAATATTGATATGACAGTTGTATTTGTAAATTCAACTTCACTGAATTTGCTACACGAACAAGCAACTTAGAAATTGCAAATGATATGCATGCATTATAGATCCAATAAGAGGATTATATTCAAATGCACAAAAAATTCAAGACTTTACAGTATAAAATCCAAGTCAATCAAAAAACAGACAAACTATATACATATAATTTATTCTAAAGAAAATATATAAATAAACCATACTTAAGAAAAAATTCAAAAATTACTTATCACTAGGGAAAAGAAACACAAAACAAAATACCAGTAAAATCTAATATATGTGGAAATGGACTATATGTAAGATATTCAAAATAACAAATAACATTGAAATTATGAAGGAAAGGGAACACTGCTGTACTTGTAGTGGGAGTACAGGTTTATATAACCTGTATGGAAAAGTGTATGACAATGTCTTAAAAAACAGAAATTCGGGGCAGGAGAGAACACAGCTGCGTTTGCCTTGCAAGCAGCCAACCCAGGACCTAAGGTGGTTGGTTCGAATCCAGGAATCCCATATGTTCCCTGGTGCCTGCCAGGAGCTATTTCTGAGCTGATAGCCAGAGCTGATAGTAATCCCGGAGCACTGCCAGGTGTGGCCCCAAAACAAAACAAAACAAAACAAAACAAAACAAAACAAAACAAAAACAAAAAAACCCCAGAAGTTTGTAAAAGAATGATTTTGTTTTAAACCATTTTGTTGAGGCTTTTGATTTACAATACTATTAACTATTACAATTTTCTGCACACATCTTTCTAATGCCAGACCTATTACCACATAGAAAATTTCCCTATTATTTTCAGAACAGTATTAGTTATGATAGATGAAAGAGAACCAGCTTAAATGCCCATTAGCAGATGATTAGACAAAGAAATGTCATTGTGCTAATGTATATATCCATATGCATATATACTTATTTATATATAATATGTGTGTAAGTAAACTCTAAAATTTAAAGAAAGATGAAATTAGGGCCAGAGTGATAGCACAGCGTTAGGGGTTTTGCCTTTTATTCTGCCTACCTGGGACAGACCCGGTTTTGATCACTGAATCTCATATGGTCCCCTGAGCCTGCCAGGAGAGATTTCTGAGCACTGAACTAGGCGTAATCCTTGAACGCCCCTCGGTGTGGCCCCCAAACAAAAAATAAATAAATAAATAATGAATTACTAAAATGATGGAATTAGATCATTGGTACAGAAAAAATGCAAAACTATATTTAAAATATAGTAATGAAAAATAAATATTAAATTACAGAGAAATTCTACTTCTGATAGCATCCAAAACATAAAATATGTAGAGATAATTTTAAGGATATGTATATTATTAAACACTATAAAATTTGTCAAAAAAAGAACACCTACATAATGGAAGATTATACTACATGAATGTGAGATTGAAACATGATACAAAAGACTTCATTTGTTAAGATAACGATACTTTCTAAATTAATCGCCTGTTACAAGACAATCTCTATCAAATTTTCAGCCGGTATCTGCACAGAATGGCAAATTGATCCCAATACTCTGATTATATTAATGAGTTTCTCTTTTTTTTTTTTTTTTTTTCGGTTTTTTTTTTTTTTTTTGTTTTTGGGCCACACCCGACTGTGCTCAGGGGTTACTCCTGGCTGTCTGCTCAGAAATAGCTCCTGGCAGGCACGGGGGACCATATGGGACACCAGGATTCGAACCAACCACCTTTGGTCCTGGATCGGCTGCTTGCAAGGCAAACGCCACTGTGCTATCTCTCCATATATTAATGAGTTTCTATAAGAATCAGAGAGATGCTGAAGTGCACACAGTGGGAGGACTTGCATTTTTTAAATTCCTAAGCCCTAACAACTTTAAAAATAAAGCTTGTAATATTGGTATGGTAAGAGTCATTTAGTTTTCTGAAATAAAATTGAATTTCCAGAATATAACAAATTATGAAATACATAAGTTACTTCATGTTTCAAGTGTACATTTTTGACAAGGTGACAAAATAATCCTATAGGGAAAATGGTAAATTCTTATAATGTCAAGCTTTGTTTTTATTTTACAGAAAATCTTATCATATTTGATATTTTTGGTAACTGTAAAAATAGCAGCTAACTGTTGCTATCTACATAATTAATCATGTTGTCATGACCAATTACTTATTGATATTTAAGGTAAATATAGACCTTTAAAAAGCAAAGTGAGCTGAGCAAATTAAAGTGAACAAATAGTTTGCTTGTTTGTTTATGGGTCACACTCAGCAGTGCACAAAGCATACTTTAGTTCAATTTCAAAAAACCTTTTTGGGTTGACTACATGCAAGGCAAACACTCTATCATCATTTGTTCTAAAGGATTAAACTGTTGCTCCTAACAAGGTACAGCTAATTTTCTTAAATAAGTACATCTTGAATCATTTGAGTCAACATATTTTTGTAATTGTTAAATTTAACATTTGTAATGATTTTCCAGTTTTTTTTCTTTTTATGGATGAATAAATTTTCAGGAATCCTTACACTAGTCATATTTTCGTATAGATTGATTTTTAAGATATGTATATCTCTGAATATTTTAATATTTAAAAATAGTACTGCCATTTTGCAAAGTAGTACAGTGATGACAGGCTTGATTTTGAACTAGACTGCCATAATTCATGTAGAATCATGATCAAGATCAAGGAATAAAAGGGTTTTGGTAGTTTTATAAGGATCATATAGGGTTCACCCACAATCATAGGACAGTGTGTAGTGCACTAGCCTTACACATAGAAGACCAAGGTTTACCAGTTCCAACCCCTGCCAGAATGGAGGGCACAACCATGAGTAAGTCATAAGCATCACCAAGTATGACCCAAATAAATTAATCATCATCATCATCATAATATAATTATGTAAAGCAACAGTATTCAAAAATATGCTTAAATATTGGCTATAAGTGAGATAAACCACTTATAAAATCAGGTATTAATGGAACTACAAAATTGTGACACAGTAATATCAATAGTTTAATTTAGTGAATTTGTAATGTGTTTGGGGATCACTATTTATTTGTTTAGGCAATGAGATAAACATAATCTTCAGTAAGAGTTATTGCAGTTAGTAGGGTGCTTGCTTTGCATGCTGAAGACTCATGCTTGATCCAGAGCACAAAAATGACTCCTTGAATATCACCCAATATTGATACGAGAAAAAAGTCAAGAGTAAATGCCTACCAGGACAGGTGTGAATCCTCCCACACACATGAAAACCCTTTCACACCCATATAAATTATTATTTCACCTAATACATATTGAGCACAATCTTTGGGGAGGGGGAGACTTGGGCCATACCAGGTGTTCAGAGCTTACTTATAACTCTGCATTTAATGGTCAGTCTTTGTGGACTCAGAGAAACATATGGGATCTCAAGATCAAAACTGGTTCAGCCAATCACAAGGCAAGGAACCTTCTAACTCCTACTATCATTTAAGCCCCTGAGGATACATTTTTAAAATATTAAGAGCTATTTAAAAATTTTTGACAACACCATCTTCTTAATATTTTTCAGATAACATTATTTGCATAACAATAATGACAGCTATTAAAGGTAATTTTCATTAATTTTTATTCTATGGAATTTAGCATGTACTTTGTTGTTATAATAGTAGTTATCACTCTAGATTAATATTTAAATATAGCTTAGTTAATTGGCATTTGAAAAAAAAGTTGATACCTTTTTTCAATAGTGGAGCATTACTTGTCTGATTTAATATTATTAACATTAGGACAGATAATATCTTGTTTATAAAATATTCGACTTTTGTGGAAATAATTTTACCCTAATCTGAAACCATATAATGCAATAATATTTATTTCTAAACCATGAAAAGGTAAAATTCTTTATGACCTCTGCTTCATTAAGGATATCCTCATATGCACTAAAAATTGTGATGTGTAATGCAAATAGTTTCAACAAAATATTGAAGTATATAGTTGTCTCTTCTGGAGAGAATACTCTAAAGACAAAAATGCTTTAATGCATCTAAATAAAAGATTGAGACCTAAAATATTATGTAGTTTGTTCGATACATCTCAAACTGTTAAACTGTTACTTCAGCAATTTACAGTACTTTATTTGTAAAGTTGTCTAGCACTATTTATGTTAACCAATAAAGATTTGAGATAATAAAAATCTGTAGATAGAATACTTCTCAATATAGAAAATACATTTATGCACAGCCAAGGGATATTAAAGATAATATCATTATGCAAAACCTAACAAATCATGGTTTGTTTTATAGAAAAAATATTTTTAAAAATTATATTGTTTGAAGAAAATACTATCTATATTATCTAAACCATTTCACTTAATATAGTCCACAAATGTTAAAGTAAAAAAGAAATGACTTATTATTTTTCAGAAATTTGGAAATAGAATTTTTAGCAATTGGAGGACTTTTGTAAAATAATTATAAACATTTTATTAAAAGTAATTTAAAGTTACAAGCTATAGTTAACTTTTGAAATGATAAACTATACTACAAAGTAAAAATATTCAAATAGATGTATAATTTAAATTATGTGTATCTAATTATATTTTTGTATATGTTATAGATCACAATTTACACTCATAAAATATGGTCTAATTTTCATAATAAATTTATAATACCATTACTCTTATCATATTTGGGTTTCTAAGACTACGCTGACAACATAGATGAGTTTTTGATTAATTTAATTTATGAACAAAAGGTAGGAGGTGCAAAAGCTATACTCCATTTGAGGACATGGTGCCATAGCAACTCATTTTTTAAAAAAATTCATAATACCTAAAAATGTTATATTCACAATATATTCAGTAGTTAAAAATTGGAGGTATTTAATTTTAATATTAATTTATGTTCCTATATGACAGAGATATTTTTCTCTAATCCTCTTTTGTTAAAAATTTATTGGATATAAGATGATAAATTATAATAATTATAATAACATGTATTCAAACTATATATTTCAAACACACACAACAATACTATTATAGTATTTTAGAAAGTATGTAACCTAAACTTTCTCATACATTTTGGTTTGATCCTACATCATACTTTTAGGAGTTAAAATTATAATGGATAGAATAACTGAATAAGCAAATTACTAATGAACAAATATCATTTACTAAACATCTGTTTAGGGTACTATTATGCTATGGTGCTTATATATCATATTAGTTGATTAAATTCTTCAGCATCTAGTGAATCCTTTAATTAAAATTTCCAATAACATTCTGATTCAAATATATCTGACCTTACAAATAATTGAGAAGGCATTAACAAAGACACCAAATATTCTCCATTATTACATATTTTAAGAAATTAGTTGAATGTAAACTGTTATTTTATTTTTCACAATGGCTATATCCAAAATATTTTACTATAATATATTTAACTTTTATAGGTAACAAAAGATTGGTTTAATCAATATCCTTGGATTAACAAGGAATGAAATTTTAAAAACACCTTTATTTTATAGAAATCATTTATTTTTATTTTTATTTTCACAGTAAGCTAAATATAGCCTCTTCTTAATCCTCACAATCTCTAAATTTGATATTATATAGAAAGTATTGAGGTTGCAAAATGCAAGGGTCTAAGGCCCCTACATAGCTGAGTTAAACAGGGAGATTATCATTTGGTTTCTAGAGAGATCCAAAGGAAACAGACTGATACTTAAATAGGAAGATATAATATAAAACTTGATGCTCAGTAAAACAATTAGATATACTTTTGAATGATACTTAAGATAAATGAAAAGACTAACTACCAAGAATTTTGTGTGATTTCAAGAAACTATAGTAGAACAGGAAAGAGATTATTTTCTGGAGTCTCTAAAAAAATAATTGTTTTGATACCTAATTCATATTGAATTTCAGACATACAGGAATGTAAGCTATTAAGTCTATATTAATTTAAGCCATTCAACTTTCGTGATTTGCAACTAAAATAATAGGAATTCAAATACATAGGTTTTTAGAATTGTTTTTATTTTGTAAACAATTATTTTCAAATATAAAACCAAATCTGTTTCCTTGGCTTGCTGTATTAAGATCTAATGTATAATTTAAGTGGGGGACTATAATATTTGATGAGCAAAGAGTTCTGATTTATCTAAGGTGTCTGGTAAATCATGTGCATTTAGGCAATTTTTGAACTTTTTTTCCAAAAATTATTATAATAATTTTATCTATACAGTTAAATGTGTATATAAATGCTCAGGAGTTATTCTTGAATATTCACTATGGAATTAGTTCAGGAGGTTTTCAGGGGAACCTATCTGATGTTCAGTTATAAAATAAGGTTGGCAGTGTGCGAGGTAAACACTACTGACTGTACTATCTCTCAGCTCCAAGAGTCCTTGAACAATGGTCAGGCAGGAGATTTTAGACAGCCCAGTCAAAAGTAATATGTTACCATCTTTTTTCTATATAAAAAATTAGATTTAAAATATTAATACTCTTCCATAATTTCAATTAATGCTTTTTATATTATTCCTTATGACATATTAGAATAGCACTTCAATGCATATTTTCCTGACAATATACAAATAGATAGTAAATGATAATTAAATATGCAAGATTCCCTTGTGTATGCAATAATGAATAACTATTAAGACAATTTTCTTTGAAAAATTTATTAAAAAACATAATGTTGAACATTTCAAAAGGCTAGTATTTTGCATTTTTTGTAAGCAAGAAAATCAAGTACAGGAATTTCTCTTAATATATTTCCTCTTAGTAACTATAGCTGTTGAATTTTTTTCTTTGTTTCTAAAATGCGCTAGTCACTGGCTTTTCTGAAAATCATCTCTATTAACACAGTGTAGCAAGAATGTGACAATTTTATACATAGGCTAGTTATCAGTCCACTTTTTATAAGAGCCTCTGTAAATATAATCCTGCTAACAATGCTTACATATAATTTGTTGCTTAATGATAAACTGACATGTTTAAATATTGGTAAATTAATTCTTAAATATTGTGTTACATGATATAAATTATATTGCACAAATATTCTTGGTTTTTTTTAGATAATTTCATTGTCATAAAATTATAAGTTTTGTTGCAATGATTAGACTCTAAATAGAAATTTTGGTAACTATTATGTTCATAAATATAATAGATTAAATAACTGAGTTAAAATGTTCTTATATTTCTCTTCCAATATGGTATTAACATACATTAAGTTATTTCACAAAGAAATACAATTTTGTTTCATCATATTAAAATATTATTTAGTTTTAATCCTACATATGAATAATTTGGAATGAGAAGGCACTCAATTTATAAAGTGTAAAAGTAGGCCTGAAAAAAAAAAGCACAAATCATTATTTTTTATATATATTATTTTATTTTCATTTATTATTATTATTTTTATTTACCCATCTATTTTTGGTCAATTTCTCTGTTTGGGTGTGATAATTGAAGTTGTCCCCAGTTATACTTATTCTTTCTCTTCCTTTCTGTTCTTCCTTTGTATGCTATGCCATGTTTCCTATATCAAGACCATGACATTTTTTTGTTTGTTTGCTTGTTTTGTTTTGTTTTGTGTTTGTTTTGGTGGGTTTTTATTTTTTTTTTGTTTTTTTTTTGTTTGTTTTGTTTTGTTTTGTTTTGTTTTGGTGCTTGTGCTTATTGTTGGAGTTCTCACGGGATATTTGACACTTCTTTTTGTACTGGTGGAATGTTTCACCTTTTTTCTCTCCTTCATTTCTCAAACCGATGTTGAGAGCCTCTGGAAGAATTCCACTTATTTTCGGCATATTAGACTTTTACCCCAGTTTATTACTTTTCTCTCCTTTAAACAAAACCACGTAACTTGAACTAGCTAGTCCTGCCCCCCCAATTAGAGGGGGAAACAAGGGAGACACCAGGACCAAATAGGTGCAAGACTACTATGCAGTAGGCTAGATACAGAGGAGACCACACATCCTAGCTACCCTGGGGGTGAGGGAAGAGGATATGGGTGGTAGGACAAAAACGGAGGTGTAGGGAGGACAATTTGGTGATGGGAATTCCCCCTGATTTTATGTAAATATGTACCTAAAATATCATTGTCAACAATATGTAAGCCACTATGATCAAAAATAAATAAAGAAAAAAAAAAAGTAGGCCTGGAGATACAACCTAAAGAATTTGCGGTTTCAGATACACTAGTCCTGACTGACAACTCTAAGACCTTTTTGAAATGGGGGTTAGCAAAATTAACTTTTAGCCTGAAGTCACAGCAGGACAAAAACCATATCAAAGACCCTCTGAAAGAAATGGCCCAGCTCTATAAATTAACCACATCAAACTGCAAAGCCAACATATTTGTTACATATATATATATTGTGTAGGTAATGTAAGAACTCAAATTTCATAGTAGTTTTAGGCATTAGAATTACCAAGGTTAATGAACTTTAATAGTGACATTGAAGGATCAATCAGCATCAATCACCACCCAGTAAAACTTTAGACAATAAATTTAGTCACAACTCTAGGATGTATAATATTTATTATAAATTTAGCACTTAGTGATTTAAGTTTTGATAATTCCACTTACTCTTGTATTGTAGTAAATATGTGCATGTAAAGGGAAAGGATAGAGTGGTCTATGAGAAACTGAGAATGTAACACTGGAGTGAAATTGATTTTTGAACATTAAATGCCTCAACAACAGTATTAAAAAGATGGTGAATCATATTGTTATAACACAAATGAAAAAAGTTATAAGTTTAAAATTTAAGAACAGCAACAACAAAATTATTTGGGCCTTATTACCTATACTCTTTGGTGCTCTGAACATGCTGAAAATGGCTAAGCTCTGATATTGAGCCAAAAGTAGACCCTGAAGTCTGTAAGATGTGACTTCATTCCCCAGTACCTTAATACATCTATAATATATGAAACTAAAATATAATTTTGTGAAGCAAATCTCAAAAATATGCATTTATATTTATTACCAAAAGTTCATTTCTTTGAAAAGTAAATTTCTCAAAGAAAAGCAAATGTGTCATCTACCAAACAGATAGACTGAAACCAGTGTCCACTCTGGATTCTGAAGAGGCATCTTCACACCCAGGTCAATAAGTCCTTCTGTAAAGGAAACCAAAGAGTCAACAGGAGAGTTTTTTTGGATTTCATCCAACAACACAGTCCCAAGAAACTTATGTAGGCAGATAGACCAGTGGTGGAATCAACTTTGTGACTCAGAAAATCTATTTTTACACCAATGTTAGTGAGCCTCAAGTAGAGCTGTTCAGATTTGTTCTACAGTCACAAGTGTCCTACAGTCAATAAGCTATGCCATAGTACATCTGGAACACTACCACACTGCAACAGTTATAATGGAAAAACAACACGAAACTCGCAATTAGGGAATTAAAATGGTAGTATCAGTCTCCTCTCTGATTAATACTTTATATAGGAAATGTTGAGGATATTCAAATAGCTCAAGGAAATCATGGAACAAACAGTCAATATAACTTAAGAGGATATGAGAGCAGAAAAAAGAAAACATCAAACAGATATTTAAAAAATAATTGATAGGTATACTGAAAAAGTTGCTGGAAGGTAAGTTACTTACCAGATGAGTAACAGCTATGAGAAAAGATTAAGTGAGCTCAAACAGAAGATAGAAAAAAAAATCCTCCCAATAAATGAACAGAAAGCAAACAGATTTTGGGAAAAGATTAAACAGAAACAACATAAGAATCACCAGAGTCCCTTAGAACTAGGATGAAAGCCATTATGAAGAAACCACAGTCAAAGACATAATTCCTGAGAATTCCCAGAACTAAATGCTTGCCTACACCCATACTATGGATACCTAATTGTAGCAGCTAAAAATGTCCAAAGAAAAAATATCAAAAGAAATATTCTAGTAACAATGATGCCAGTTATAATTATAGAAAGAATACTGAACAAAGCAAGATAAAAAACCATACATAATAGCTTGTGCAGATTTATCACATGCAATTCTCCAGTTTAAATGCAGTGGTGTTTTATAGTGAAAATTTCAAAGAAATGAATGTCTTACCAAAAATACTTCACCTAGCAAAACTCTCATATAAAATAGAAGGAATGATACACAAAATCATGGATAAACAACACCTCAGGAACCGTCTAGACTCAGTACCAACTTTAGAAGAAGAATGGAGAGCCGGAGAGATAGCATGTAGGTAAGGCGTTTGCCTTGCATGCAGAATGTCATTGGTTTGAAAACTCAGCATCCCATGGTCCCCCGACCTGCCATGAGTGATTTCTGAGTGTGAGCCAGGAGTACCCCTACGCACTGCCAGATGTGACCCAAAAACCTAAAAAATAAAAAGAATGGAGGGAGGCACTTTAAAGTAAGACAACCCCCCAATACACCAAACTTCTATAAAAATTAAATACACAATTCCAAGCCATTAATCTTTCTCAATGTCAGTGAATTAAATGTACCTATTATGAGAATTCAAGCTCAAAAGTTTCATTTCTTAAAAAATACTAAAGTACATATAATATGTATGATATATAATATATTATAATAATATAATATAAGGAATAAATTGCACTCTTAAATATACATAAGCCCATAAAGACCAGTTGATCTTTTCTTCTGTACATTTGGTGGCTTCAAATACAGATTGATGTCTAAGTTTGTATATTTCTATGGGATGACATTATTAAACATAATGAGTTGTCATGCTATTCATGAATTACAAGCACTATTATTGACACAGAGACTTTTTTTGGGGGGTGGCATGCTTTTAGCTGCCAGGGATTTGGTTTTATGACAAGGTAGGGGAGAGTGTCCATACTCACTCCTAAAAAGTTCTGGTTATATCAGCTCAAGTCCTGGCATACATGGAGTTTAGGTCAGATTTTTCTATGCAGAGAAAAATAAAGAAGTAATGAATCTGGACCACTAACAGAGCATTAATTTTGAGGTATGGGCAAAATAGGTGAAGTAGCTTTGGGCGAGCCAGGAAGTCACCTATCCTTTCCTCCCAAGCCAGCTTCCAACTGTATGGCCAATTTACCCATAATTTCTTTTGGTTGTCAGCAGTTTCATATCAATAATATTTATGTGTATGTTATGTTGGCAATATCATTTAAAAATAATTTAACTGTAAAAATTAAAAAGGCATCTCAAAAAACAATTTAAAGGAAAAAGAAAAGAAAATGAATCATTTCCACTTAAATATGTATTTATGTTATTGTTACACTTAGATAAACTTCGTGTTTCTGAACAAAAATAAAAATTCTTCTACACCATTCATTATTTTAGTTTTGTGTATTAATGCCCTGAATTTTATATGAAGCACCTTTTCTATATATATTTTTTTCTATGATTGAGGTGGTAGTTGTTTTTATGTATTTCAGCAATAATTTACATTATTTCCTGGGTAAGGAACAATTAAAATTAATTATTTAATGTTTTTTCTCAATGTAGCTTTAATTTACATTGCATAAATACTTTAAAACACTTTGAGGCATGAACTAAGTAAAGGGTAGTTAATTTTCTTTGTGTTACTGATATTTACCATGCTAGTCTCTGGCCAAACTTGATCTACCTTTAATTCTTTCATGAATACTTGCAAACATATACCATGCATTTCATATTTGAAAAATTCTATTCATTAGTATAGCAAGTTTATTTAAAGAGAAGGGTTCTGAACTTAAGTACATTGAATTTAACCTTTAATTTATCATGGATTTAACTGTATAGTCCCTTTAGAAATAAAATTGTGTTTTGATTGAATGCATCTCGAAAGAATGGTTTGCTAAATAATAAAACACTGATAGTATATTTAATGTATCTTTCACAAAGTATGACATTTGGAAAATAATTTAATAAGTATCATTACTTTTAATAATTTATTTTGTAATCTATATTTTGAAAAGACAGGGTATCCAAGGCATAGAAAGTAACCATTATGAAAGAAATTATTTTTTATTATTAGATCCTCATTATTCCATAAGTTTTTCAGAGGCAGATTATTGAGGAAACAAATTTTACACACAAAAAATGGTATTAGAGGGACCGGAGAGATAGCACAGCGGTGTTTGCCTTGCAAGCAGCTGATCAGAACTAAGGTGGTTGGTTCGAATCCCCTGCGTCCCATATAGTCCCCCATGCCTGCCAGGAGCTATTTCTGAGCAGATAGCCAGGAGTAACCCCTGAGCAAAGCCGGGTGTGGCCCCAAAACAAAAACAAAACAATCTCCCCCCAAAAAGATGGTATTAGAAAAAGATTTGAAAATATATGACTCCATAATGTAGTTAAAGTAACAGGTGTGGTATGAATGGAGTCATATCTAGAAAGTATACTCACATTATAAACTTCAGACACATTTATCTGTGCTTTGTTTTACCCCCAAAGATTTAAGATTAATTGTATGAAGCATTGCTAAAAGAAACAAGCAGTATTAATCTGATCAAGATGACTCCAAGGTGAAAAACAGGGAATAAAATGTCAGATCACCTCCAGCATTTGAGCAGGAGTCTGAATTTATATTGTAAAATTATCTTATGTCCCAGTGTTCTGAAATCATATTCCCTAGAAATTTTATTATATATTGATTCTCCTTTATTTTTACTAGTCCACTATTTTTGGATCTCTGTGTCTAGTACTGTGACCAGAGACTTCATGTTTATTATGCTTTCTATTGGGAACAGTATATCTTTCCTAAATAAAAAATGACTATATATATGCATATATATACACATACATACATACATACATATATATGTGTGTGTGTTATCAGTTACCTCAATTCTTCCACTTTCCAAAGTGGCCTTTAATACCACATTCTATTAATTAATTTAACAGTTACCATGAAACCTCTCAAAATTTTATTTTTAAAATATTGGTATATTTTTTAAAATTGTGCTTACACCATAACCTTTTTTACTGACCACCTTACTATAGAAATGGCTTTATAGTTTGTTGAATGTTTTACTTTAAGTTACATTTAAATTATAATTTCACACCTACTATAAGAAAATGTGTCTTTAGTTTTAATAGGTCTTTTTAAAATGTCAGAGACCATAGCATTAATGTCCAATTCAAAGCAGTATATATTTTTTTGTTTGTTTGTTATTTGAGCCACACCATCAGGGCTCACGGGTTACTTCTGGCTCTGAGCTCAGGAAGCATTATTAGCAGGCTCTATGAGACCAATTGGATACCAGAAACCAAACCTGATTCTGTAGCTTGCAAGGCAAATACCTTACCCATTGTGCTATCGCTCTGGGACCACAAATTAAATGTTTTGGAACTTCCATATGGTTATTATAAAAACAAAAAACTGTATGCCTTGCTTAACATTGTTATTTTGTTTTGATTTCCTAGGGTTTTATATCTTGGGCCACACCCAATAACACTTTGGGGCTTTCCTTTCTTTTTTTTTTTAACTTTTTTTTATTTAAACACCTTGATTACATACATGATTGTGTTTGGGTTTCAGTCATGTAAATAACACCACCCATCACCAGTGCAACATTCCCATCACCAATGTCCCAAGTCTCCCT
Source organism: Suncus etruscus (assembly GCF_024139225.1). NCBI lineage: Eukaryota > Metazoa > Chordata > Mammalia > Eulipotyphla > Soricidae > Suncus > Suncus etruscus. The sequence continues at coordinate 85,141,045 of NC_064855.1, forward strand.
CCTCCCCACCCAACGCCCGCCTGTACTCTAAACAGGCTCTCCATTTCCCTCATACATTCTCATTATTAGGACAGTTCAAAATGTAGTTATTTCCCTAACTAAACTCATCACTCTTTGTGGTGAGCTTCCTGAGGTGAGCTGGAACTTCCAGCTCTTTTCTCTTTTGTGTCTGAAAATTATTATTGCAAGAATGTCTTTCATTTTTCTTAAAACCATAGATGAGTGAGACCATTCTGGTTTCTCTCTCTCTCTCTCTCTCTCTCTCTCTCTCTCTCTATCTCTTCTCTCTCTCTCTCTCTCTCTCTCTCTCTCTCTCTGACTTATTTCACTCAGCATAATAGATTCTGTGTACATCCATGTATAGGAAAATTTCATGACTTCATCTCTCCTGACAGCTGCATAATATTCCATCGTGTATATGTACCACAGTTTCTTTAGCCATTTGTCTGTTGAAGGGCATCTTGGTTTTTCCAGAGTCTTGCTATGGTAAATAGTGCTGCAATGAATATAGGTGTAAGGAAGGGGTTTTTGTATTGTATTTTTGTGTTCCTAGGGTATATTTCTAGGAGTGGTATAGCTGGATCGTATGGGAGCTTGATTTCCAGTTTTTGGAGGAATCTCCATATCGCTTTCCTTTCTATACACAACTCAGTGGGGTTGAGTACTTGGTTTCTGCTCAAAATAGCTTCTGTTCTTTCCAAAAACTTTGAGATGATTCACTATTTCTAAACAGCACTTCTTAACATGACAGAGTAAAATTAGTCTTTTCCCACCTTCGACTAAGTATCTATAACTTCTTTCTAAAATGTATGCATGTATGTAAAGAAAAATTAAAAAACTAGTAATTTGCATTTTTTTTTTTTTTTGGTTTTTGGGCCACACCCGGTAACGCTCAGGGGTTACTCCTGGCTATGCGCTCAGAAGTCGCTCCTGGCTTGGGGGACCATATGGGACGCCGGGGGATCGAACCGAGGTCCGTCTCCTAGGCTAGCGCAGGTAAGGCAGGCACCTTACCTCCAGCGCCACCGCCCGGCCCCAGTAATTTGCATTTTTAATAACAAATTAAAATTAATTTTAAATAATATGCATAGATTCATTACTAATAAACAATCATATATATCTTGGAAATGTATCTCTTCTAAGGTAAATATGATCTCTTTATTTAAAATGCTATTTTAGGTGTCAGAGCAATGGCACAGTGGTAGGGCATTTGCCTTGTACTCAGCTGACCTAGAACAAACTGTGGTTTGTTTTCCTGTGTCCCCTATGGTACCCGTGCCAGGAGCAGTTTCTGAACAACTAGGCAGAAATAACCCCTGAGAGTCACCAGGGTTGGCCCACAAACCAAAAAAATATTCTGTTTAATTATTTATTCCTCATAAAAGCAAATGATTAAAACAATATTTGTTTTACTACAATACTTTCAGCTCAATTATAATATATAATAATCATTTTATAGTGTTTAACTTTGATTCCTTTGTACTCATTTTTTAACAGAAAACACTTTTAAAGTTCTTCAAATATCTATGCCATGGCAATTTTTTTTGCTAAAATCATGATGTCTTTCTATAAACTTATGTTTTATAACTTACTTATTTGATAAACATTTAATCCTCATTATGACCCACTTTTTTCAACCCCTAGGTCCTCATGTAAATAGCAATGGATCCAATATAGAAGAGATATAAAAATCACATGGTGAATCTAATTATTAAATGTAAAGTGTACTGCAAAAGAGAATGCTGGTGTCAAGACGATTTTATGAGGAGAGTCAAACAGAAGACCCTCTTAAATCCTTTAGTTAATTAATCTAGGATAGAAGCCAGGAATAGAGTAAATTAGAAAGAGTCATAAAAAATCCTAGTGTGGAGATCTAGAACAAAATACAGTTTGCTGCATTATAAAGTAGTTAGGTTCTCCTGTGCCCACAATATGTGAGAGGGAGATTGGAAAGAGATAAAGTGGTAATTGAAGACAGGTACCAGATGGTGCTGGTAAGACCATGGATAAGGTTTGAGTTTAGTCTAAGTATAATGTTAGTTTTGAAAGTAAGATTCCTTTGATTTCAAGTTATAGGAGCTAAAGAAATTCAAGGCTAACAATGTAGCAGGAACTCAGGAAATGGAGCAGGAATTAAGATCTAAATAAAGTGACATTCCTGTCTTTTCATCTTTGATATTTTCAGTGAATCTGTTCTCCTCAATCAATATTCATATTTTATAAAAAAAAACTTCTGTTATGTTCCTTTGGGGTCTTAGTCATACAAGTATCACAAATGCCATAGTAAAAATACTATCATGAGACTAACCCCCACACTCACCCTATGCCACACCTGCATCCCTTTATCCTGGTTTCTCTCCTCTCTCTCTCTTCTTCTCTCTCTCCTCTCCTCTCTCTCTCTCTCTCTATCCTCTCTTTCTCTCTCACCTTCCCTTGTGTTTCTAAAAATTTATAGAAAACATTACATTGTTGAGATATAGTGTAAGTCCCAACAATAAAAAAGCAAATAACCAAATATTCTATATAATTTATACTTTCTAAATACTATTTTTATGTCTGTTTCCTAAGCAATAGTATCAAGTGAACATAAGATTCGTTTTCATACCAATTTTAGAAACAAACTATAGTTAAAACATACAATGTTTTGCCCTACAGTCATCAGTGAGCTTTTGGCAGAGGACACAGTTCTATTTTAGAGATGAATTATCTCCATACTCATGAATGCAATGAAGTTTTATAGGATGAAATGAAGTCAAAGGATTAATGATGATACCCTCAGCATCCCAGGACTTCATTATATTTTTAAATGATTCTGTGTTGACTTATTATAAATTTTTAACAACTTATTAAAATGTTATCAATGCAAATGTATATATAACAATTGACTTCACTAATATTTAGTTTTTTTAAATTTTCCTGCTTATTTTTGAGAATAAAATAAAGAAGGATCTCGATTATAACCAATTATTGCACACATATCACTGCAGTATCATAAACATGGAACAAATTTATTTGATTATAAACCTCAATTTTATTCTCCCTATACTACTTCATAATTTTTTGTTTCTGGGGGCCACACCCGGTGACACTCAGGGGTTACTCCTGGCTATGAAACTCAGAAATCACTCCTGGCTTGGGGTCATATGGGACTCTGGGGGATTGAACCGTGGTCCATTTAGTTTAGTGCGTGCAAGGCAAATGTCCTAAGGCCTGACGCACTGCTCCTGGCCCCATATCTCTATAAATAAAAGAATTCAAGAAATATTCATACTAGTATTATACATTCTTCTAAAACATTTTAATGATAAATTTTTTTTTTGGTTTACTGGGTCACACCCAGCAGGGCTAAGGGGTTTCTCCTGGCTCTACTCTCAGAAATCACTCCTGGTAAGCTTCGGGGGGACCATATAGGATGCAGGAATATCGTACCACCGACCTTCTGCATGCAAGGCAAATGCCTTGCCTTCATGCTATCTCTCCCAACCTCAAATAATACGTTTTTCAATTGTGATACATAAAAAAGCACAAAATATTCCCATACCTGTAATTACATAATTTTGAAAAAGAGAAAAAAATACTGCTTATCTTTCTCAGAACATAGTAAAACTCCTATAGTCTTAGATTGATTTATTTTTTGTAATTTATGGAATACTCAAAGTGAATAGAATATTGTCTTCAAGATATTTGTATGCTGTATGAAATTAAAACTATATCATGTCTCACACCTTCCCTAACAGTCAAACCAAATGAATCAGGGACCTTTATATCCGACTTGGATTTTAAATCTTACATTGAGGAACATATATGAAGAATGCTTTCTATATACATAGACCTCAAAAAGGTCTTTAAACAATATGATACCCATTGGTAAGACTATGTAGTCGAAAACTAAACAAATGGCATGACAGTAAACTAAAAAGTCCCTGTTTCATATAAGAAACATGGGTGAAAAATAAAAGACAGATGAATGACAATAAATATGTGCACTCAATACATCAAAATAAATGTCTAATTTCTAAGAGTATATAAGACATACTTCAGGAAGATCAAAAGAAAATCAAACACTCTCAAAATCCTATAAAAATGGGGATTTGGGATCCCAGAGCTATAGCACAGCAGGTAGGTCTGCTTTGCCTCGTGGTCAACTTGCGTTCAGTATTGGCATCCCATATGGTCCTCTGAACCTGCCAGGAGTGATTCCTGAGCACAAGAGCCCTGGAATATACAACAAAGGAATATTGAACAATTCTAATAATTGTTCAAGCCATACAATTTACTGCAATATGGATGTAATGGTAAGAAGAAGATGTAATGAAGTAAGAAGAGTGATAAATGCAGGATGTTATTGTCTTAGTTGTTGTATTTAGATTAACTGGTAAGTAAGAAGAGTGATAAATGCAGGATGTTATTGTCTTAGTTGTTGTATTTAGATTAACTGGTTGAATAAATACAATGGTTTAAGGGGGAAGGTGACTTGATCATACTTGTTCCCTAAGTATAGGGAGGAGAAGGAATGAAAGTGGAGAGGAAGAGAAGAGACAGCATGAGAGCAAACAGGTGGCAGGATCTCAAGGAGATTTAGGTATTTTGGTGTATTAAAGAGTGATAAGATTATCATTACCTTTCCAAACCACATGGTCAGAAACATAAAATTAATGATACCTCAACTTTAACAACAGAACTTATAAATGTAGCTGTCAAGATGGCAAAATTGTTAACAGGATATTGACACTAGCAGTGTGATTGTATGTTTAAAACTTAGCTATTAACACTAAGTAAATCATGGTGCTTTAATAAAATTAAATACATGGAAAAATTGAAGAAATAAAACCTACTTTCCTTTCTTTTACTTTTAACCCTTGAGTGATTAACATGCTAACAACCAAATTAAGGAACTCAAATTCTTATTTTTTAGTTATATTCTCTCCATGTTTTTTGCCCTGATTAATTTGAGAATTTATTTTATATCCCAAATATATCACAGAAAAGTTATTTCCGAACTTTTGCAGCACCATTATTTTACATAGACGTCTAACTTCATGCCTTTTTCCTCCACTAATTCTCTTAATATACCTAGCTATTTCCACTTCTCAAGCTCATCTGGACCTATTGTTAGTCTCTATTAATTTATTTTTAGAAGATTTTTTTCCTGAAATTTTTTTTGCATCATGTATGTTTTCTTGAATATTTTACTCAAGGAATTGATCATTTTTCCTTGCCTAATCTATTAAAAATAAATGTTTCCTTGCTAATTCCATAAATTTTCACAATTTAAAAAAATGTTTTGCATTCTCCTTCCACTGAAATCCTCTCTCTTGTTCTCTGACACTTATACAGACTGAGTCCTATAAAAGATAGGCCAGCCAGGAATATCTCTTTTCTGACTTTTAGGCATCTTTAGCTCTTTAACACATCTAACTGAAGATCAAATTAAGGAGAATAATAAATTTAAATTTTGATGCCCTCTAGAGCTCTGCTTTCATATGTTGCTGAAAGTAGCTATGTTCTTGATAATACTATAGAATTCAAAATACATTTACACTGAAGTCAGTATGGGAAAATATTTCTGGTTTTAGTGTCCTACAGTAGATTTTAATATGTAAGATAACTTTATGTTATTTATTTTCTAAGTAATTCTACTAATTTTGATTTTTAAAATAACACAGGTTGAATGTGCCTTTGGAATAAAGGCACACTATAAAGAACTGAGATGCATGCTGTCCTAACACAATACTTTCTAGAACAGTATTCTTATCTATTTCTACATACATTGGCCAATTAAAATATTTCACTTATTGGGGCTAGAGCAATAGTACAGTGGTAGGAAGTTTGCCATTCATGTGGCTGACCCAGGATGGACCTCCATTTGATCCATGGAGTCTCATATGGTCCACCAAGCCAGGAGCAATTTCTGAGTACATAGCCAGGAGTAACCCTTGAGCATCAACAGGTGTGGCCCAAAAACTCCCCCAAATATTTTTGTTTTGTTTATTGTCATATTCACATATTCACATTTCAGATGTTAAAGTGAATATCTGAGTAATTATAAAATATTAGTTCAAATAATACAATTAGAAGACATTTGGCATATTGCAATATTTTATAAGGTAATAAGATGTTGGATTACTGGGTCCTACTTTACTCAATATTCATTTTCTATTCTTGGGTGTGGTCTGGTAATTGGATTACTGGGTCCCTCTCTAGTTAGTATTACTTCTCCATACTAGGGTGTGGTCTGTTTCTTGTTAAGAAAAGCCCAGATTTCAGGAAAACTATTCCTTTCTATGCATTCCTAGGTCTTTCTGCATCAAGCATCTTTTCTTCTTAGTAGCAGAATGCTGGTGTGTTGGGATTCTTGGTTTGAATGTTGGAATTCCTAAACTCGTTCTTGCCCCTTTTCACTTTGTGGATTATTTTCTGTGTCTATATTTGCTTAAAAAGAACCACATCTCTCTAGGTCTTAGTTTTGGATCCTGATGTTTTCATCACAATAATCATAAATATTATATATATATTTATAGTACATAATTTTATGTAAAGGTCTATATGTATGGCAGTTTATGTAAAGGTCTATACACACTTCACATTAAATAAAACTTTTTGTTTGTTTGTTTTGTTTTTATTTTTGGGCCACACCTGGGGCACTCACAGGTTACTCTTGGATCTTTGCTCAGAAATTGCTCTTGGCATGCTTGGGGGACCATATGGAATGCAGGGAATTTAACATGGCTCAGCCTCATGCAAGACAAATGCCCTATCCATTGTGCTATTTTACTGGCCTCTAAACAAAATTGTTAACTATAGTATAGTATAGTATAATCTATTCATTCAGTTTTTTAGAACCAATGCTTGAGGACTTTAAATTCTTTCAAGTGTGTTTTAGCTATCTCAGCAAATCCACTATGTATGAATATTAAGATAAATATTTCTACACAAAAAATGTCATGTAAGGCCTGTATATGTAAATTGAATGAAATCACTGTATAGCTCTTGTCAAAGCTTATATTTTATAACAATCATGTTTAATTTCTCACAGGTATACTATAATACAACAAAATATTTTTTCAATTACTTTAAGGACAATGAAATCAGTATTTTATTGTGTAGGTATTTGCACTTTGATTTGAACCATAAAATCCATAGTTTACCATGATGATAATGCTATAAATAAAAATATTTTGTTAGGTATTTTTAATAAAATTTATAGACAGTAAAAGCTTTCTTTTGCTTTAAACAAAACATAATAGGAAATTTTTGCTCTCAACTGCCCATTTCCCTTAGTGGTGAAGAGTTTATTGATAGCATTTTGACTGTTATTTTAATTAAATTCACAAAAAATTAAAGCATGTACATGCTATAATCTTCATGTTTTCACAAAATTAGATTGCCATCTATATAAATTTAAATTAGTAAGATTCTGCTTTGTGCTAACCCCATTAATATGGATAAGGCAGTTTTGTAAGTGTCAGGTAAGACTGATTTTATCTTGCATATTGTAAAACAGTCTCAACTAGGAAACTCTGAGATTGGAGATCCAGGTAGCAAATTAGATTGATGTGCTGTCCTCGATATAATGGCATTTTCATTTCTGAACCCTACTAAGTCCAAAACAAAACCATTTTTTATAGTTGTTGAAATCCTAAGAGAAATGAGTTCAGGTGGTCTCTACTTAGTTTCTCATGTACAAAGGGACACATCAAAAAAGCTGTCATAGACTGATAGTAATTTATCATTTTCACTTTTAAGAAGCCAGGGAATTACAAGCATGGAACTAACCTCTTCAAAAAATGAGTATTTCTAGAAGAATCCTTTTTCTTTTAGCTTCAGCAACAATTTTCTATATTGTTTAAATAATTCCTTCATAAAAAATTAAAAAAATCACATTTTATCTGGGTAGAGTATTAACATGAAATTTCTATTTAAAATAAAAACGTCACTTATAAACATAGTTTATAGTAAATGTAGCATAAATGATTTTATTAGAATTAGTTAAGCATATTATAAATCTGACAGGTGACCAAACTTAAATCAAGTTTTCTTAAACGTTTTAGCCATTGAGGTAAAATCTAGACTAATAATATACAGAAACACTTGTATATATTAATGTCCTTAGCTTTAAAAATATTACGTGAATTGCCTTTATATAAGAAAATTAAAGTTTGGGGCCAGGAAGGTGGCGCTAGAGGTAAGGTGTCTGCCTTGCAAGTGCTAGCTTAGGACGGACAGTGGTTTGATCCCCCGGCATCCCATATGGTCCCCCCAAGCCAGGGACGATTTCTGAGTGCATAGCCAGGAGTGTCAAATGGGTGTGGCCCAAAAACCAAAAAAGAAAAGAAAGAAAATTAAAGTTTAAAAATATTATTTTAATATAAACAATTTGGTAAAATATAAGTTTTATGTATTCATGTGTGTGATATTTTTATAGTAATGTGGATGATTATTTGCCTTCAAGTATATTGTGGCATACTAAAGTCATGGGGATATAAAATGACAGTGTGTGACACACAAGAAAAGTATCAGAATTTGAATCATTTCAGTGATGTGGGTTATAGGAATAATATATTTTAATTTGTCAACATGTTTTCTGGTCTTTCCCCAATACTGATTAACCAAAAGTGATTTTATCAGGCAAGAAATCGAAAGCATTTAATATATAATATAAAATTAAAAAATAATTATTATGACATGCTACATTTCTATTTTGAGTACAAGAAATATAGGAATATATTCACATAATCAATATCAAAATCAAATAAACAAAATCAATGAAAAATGAAGTCAAGGGATGTTTAAAAGTAATAGCTATTATGTTGAAAAGGCTACAGATAATTTTAAATTTCACTCTTGTTAATGCTGAATTAGATAATTTTAATAGAACTTATTATGATGATCATGTTAAAGAATGTGTTGAATAACACATTAGAAGTATTCTTATATAAAATCTGTAATTTAGAGTAAAACAGCCTAGTTGATAATTTACTGTATTTCAGTTAAAAAATCTAAGTATGTCTTGTGGCATTGTTCCTCTTTTGCATAGGCACATTTAAATGTGAAAAGATTACAAATACAAACAAGTTCTTATTTAATAGAGTTGGGAACACAAACTTTGTAATGCAGTTTGGCCTTATACCCTACATTGGCAAAATGACTTGGCTCAGGAGAATGGACATTGCCCATATACCCCTGAACCATGGGTACCATCTATGGAAACAACCACAATTGTCTATCTATAACAATACTCTGAAGCAAACCTCTACCAGGGAAGACCCTACCACTGCTCTGGCATTGACTTACTCCAAAGAGTTCTCTCTTAACACCCAGACAATTTAGCAACAGCAACAACCTGCTTGCAGGGCAAGTCTCTCCGCATTTAATGGTGAGGTGAAATTAGAGGACTCTGCACATCAGCCTGACTTCGATGAAGGAAATACACAGAAACCAGAATCTTTAACTACAGGAACCTGACACCACCAACTGATGTGTGGAAAAAGTTTCACCTGAACCACAGAATATCTCTGGGGTTGGGCTGCTTGATATGCCTGGAGCCCAGAGTCAGTCTTGTGCCAGAAAACTTCAGGGGGAGGCCTCCTTGTAATTAAACCAAGGCTTCCACCCCCCCCCATTTCCCCCATATTTTGCTGGGCCTATGCAAACAACGTCGATTGCCATTCGCACATGATTACACTGTAGCTTACTAAACTTAAAAAAAAAAAATAACTGTAGTAAAATGCCTGTCTTGAATACAGCCAGGGGACGGGAAGGAGGGAGGAAAGAATTGGTGGTGGGAATGTTGCACTGGTAAAGAGGTTGTATTCTGATTATGACTGAAACTCAACTACAATCATGCTTGTAATCTTGCTGCTTAAATCAAGAATTTATATTTATAAAAGCTATACATTTCTCTTCAAATAAAACTTTAATAGCATTTAAGAAAATCTGAGAATGCAAGTAGTTAAAAGCATAAATTTTTAAAATACACTATAAATTTAATACATTGTTTAATCTATGTACATTGGGGCTTGAGATGTGGTTCAGTGAGAGAATATAAAATTCACATATGTAAAACCCTGAGTTTAGTGCCAGGCATTGCAAAAATAATAACAATGATGTATACTGGAATATGTGTTATTATTTTTTCAAGTATGGGTTTGTTCAAATATATTTTATTTTGTCACATTTTACCAAAGAGTTTTTATTATTACTATTTTTACTTTGTTCAATTTATAAGTAGTTTTCCTCATGCTAATATGTATTTGAGTCATACCTACCAGTGTTCAGTAGTTATCACTCGTGGTGTTTGAGGATCTATATGTGATGCTGCATGCCAGGCAAGTGAGTTACCCACTAAAAGATCACTCATGCTCCAATTAGCATTTTATTAATTTTTTATTTACTTTTTGTTTGTTTGTTTTTTGGGCCACACCCATTTGATTCTCAGGGGTTACTCCTGGCTAAGTGCTCAGAAATTGCCCATGGCTTGGGGGGACCATATGGGACGCTGGGGCTGTCCTTCCTTGGCTAGCACTTGCAAGGCAGACACCTTACCTCTAGCGCCACCTTACTGGCCCCGCATTTTTTTTATTAAAAAAGAACATCAATAGTTATTTTTAGATAATGAGTCCAAAAATTATGTAAATAAATAATAAATAGATCTAATCTCAGAATAAATTTAGGTAAAATAATCTTCCACAAAAATTAGTCTACCTGTATGAAATTTAAAAAAATCAATAAAATATAATGCTCAAACCTTAAATATCCTAGAAATCATGACATATATTTATTTAGAAGTTACTAAAACAAAAGAAATCTCTCTTAAAATTCAGGGTTTTTTTGGGGGGCAGAGAAAAGCATGGAGGTATAATATTTGCCTTGCATGCAGAAGGTCGATGGTTCAAATCCCAACATCCCATATGCTTCCCAGAGCCTGCCAGAAGCGATTTCTGAGCTTAGAGCCAGGAGCCACCCTGTGCGCTGCTGGGTGTGACCCAAAAAACAAAAACAAAAAAATAAATTCTGTTTTTACAAAAGAAAAAAGTTCCTATATATTCCAGACTACTGTGAGTTACATTCACTGTAAAAGAGCTGAATTTAAATATTCAGCAGAGTATTTTTAATTTTTAAGTTATTGGCAACAATATAAAAGACATCATGATTACCTTTAATATTCTGTTTACATTTAACCCAAAGAGTATTACAAGGTGTGCATTTATTTTACAACTGTCTTTTCATAATATCTGAGTTTTTTGTGATCCAAACACCATATTAGCATCAACATCTAGGCTGGAGATATAGCACAGTGGTAGGGGATTTGCCTTGCATGTTGAAGACTGAATTTGATCCTCGACATTCTATATGGTCCCTCAAGCCTTCCAGGAGTGATTTCTAAACACAGAGCTAGAAGGAACACCTGAGTACTGCTGGCTGTGCAATACACTCCCACAAAAAAATTTAAAAATGTGCTGTTACATAAATGTCATATTATGAAACATAAGGAAATAAAGCATTTGCCCTGAATTCACTTTATATACTAATGAGGTCAGAAAATAGCATAATCAAAGTGATGTCATTCCATATAAATTGTGGAATGTTCATTTCTAAATTTTTATATGCACAGAAAGAATTATATATGAAATTATTTTCTAGTAGAACAATATTTATCCTCAATTTCTATAAATAATATTCTACTCTCTTGGATACGTTGAATAGTATATACCTAAAAAAGATATAATACTATCAAAAAAATTAAAAATTTCAATGCTATGAAATAATAGAAATCTAAAATTAAATTAGTCATCTGCTTTTTTTAAGTTGGTCAATTTGAAACAAAATTGTTCTCAAAAATGTATTTATATGCATTTATTTACCTTTCTATTTTTACTATTTGCTTCACACTTAACTCTATACTCAGGAATTATTTATGGGAGTGCTCCTGAAACTATTTAGGATGCTAGGGATTGAACCCAAGTCTGGCACAAGCAATCATGTACAAGTACAAGTACAACCATTGTACTAATTCTCTAGCCTTAAGATTATCAAACTTTTTTTTTTTTTGTGGTTTTTGGGTCACACCCGGCAGCACTCAGGGGTTATTCCTGGTTCCATGCTCAGAAATTGCTCCTGGCAGGCACGGGGGACCATATGGGACACCAGGATTCGAACTGATGACCTCCTGCATGAAAGGCAAACACCTTACCTCCATGCTATCTCTCCGGGCCCAAGATTCTCAAACTTTTTAAAATAAAAATATACTCTGCTATATTTGGAATAATATATGTATGACAAAAGGCACTGATAAATTAAATAACTGACTAAAGTTGAATGCTTAAATTTATAATATTGTACAATTAATAGTGATAGCATCGAACATTCCCTGTGATTTGACTACTGTTTTTACTCAAATCTGAGATAAACTTTGTCATAATAATACTTCACTCCAGGAAATTCTTTCCATTATATTATTAAAATGGACAAAGTAAGTGGTCAATATTATTGTTCATTGCTTTAGGGAATAAAAACATTTCTTTTCAAATAATTTTCTCATGAGATTCTCTGGTTCTATGATTCAAACACTGGTTTTTGCTCGTTTGTTTAGTTTTGTTTGGGGTCTGTGCCAGATAGTATTCAGAGTTTATTCCTGGCTCTGTTTGTGAATCTTTCCTGGGACCTATACAGTTATGAAAAAGAGGCAGCTACATACAATGTGTTTTGACTTCTCCATCTTGGACAACTAGTTTCTCTCCAATTGGTCAAAAAGCACACAGTTTGACAACTGTTTTCTTAGAAAAATCATCTTAAAATGTATACCATTACGTGACAATAGATTCTAATTCTTTTTGTTACAATACTTCCAGTAGTCTCATACCTTGAGTAACCAAGTTAAATCCAAGAAAATGATGGTATAAAACCTTCTAAATACCTTTTTTTCAATTTTCAATATATTTTTATTTGGGAGGGGATCGGGCCACACCCGGTGATACTCAAGGGTTACTCCTGGCTAGGTGCTCAGAAATCCCTCCTATCTTGGGGGACTATATGTAATGCCGGAGAAGTGAACTGTGGTTCATCCTAGGCTAGAGCAGACAAGGTAGATCCCTTACAGCTTGTGCCACCTCAATTTCCTCCAGCCCCTCAATTTCAAATTTTGAAAAAATTAGAAAATGCTGATGAAATACAATGCTATTTATTGTTATAAATTTATGCATTTCACATAACTTTAATCAGCAAATATTTTTTGTCATTGTTAACCTAACAGTTGGGTAGTCAAGAGTAGACAACCCATATGTTTTGCCAAAATGTCAACAAGACTGAATATACTTTTAGGAAAATGCTTTGCCAGAAGCCCCTACATCTCTTACCTGGAGTGATTTTCTGATCATGAATATAAAATAAGTCCTACTTTGGTCCTGAGCACCTATTTCCTTTCATTAAATTTCCAAATTCTGTTATAATCCTGCTTTCGGGAAGTAAAAGAAATATTTTTAAAGCAATTTTCTACTTATCTCACCAATTTTAGAATTCTATTCCTTGATCTTAGGTCTGTAAAAATCTCTTTTTACAAACAGCATCATCATTTATCTCTTGGACTGTCTTTCCTACTTTCTGTTGTTAGTTTATTGGACCTTCATAGACAAGAAGATAAGAATAGATCTAATAAATCTGTCTCTTCAGCAAGTTCAAAGGGGCCACAAGTCCCAAAGGTCTTGTCAAACTGGCATCTTTATAGGACAAGTTTGCCTTCTGTTAACCAATGTTTCTAAATGACAAAATTTTACCTAACTTGTAGTTGTAAAATGGTAAATATCTCATATAAGCATAATTATCTCAGAAAAATATAGTAGAACAAGAGCCAAATTGAACAAAATTAATTACTAATAGAAAATGCTTTCCCTTTGAAATTTTTAGGCTATTTCCAAAATAAGTTAAAGTCCAACTTTTTAAAAATCTATTTAAAAGATAAAATTGCACAAAAAATATAACTTATTTTTTTATTTAGAGCCTGCATTGTTTACTTTTAAATTTCTGACTATCTAAATTATAGTGCCTAGGTATGTGGTTAAATATTCCAGTGTGGTTTTGTTAAGTGATAGGTTAGAGTACAAAATTTGGTTAAGGGATTAACTATAAAACTAATCTTGCTGTGAAAATAGAAAGAATAGGCCTAGGAACAGCCAATTTCAGAAACCAGACCCAGAGGTGAATACGTATTACACCCATATAAGGCTTAAGAATAGCTGACAGGCGGTTAACCAACAGATAGCTGGATGGCTCCCCCCACACCCTGGGTCTTGGGCTGAAACCCACCCAGCTGTCTACCTGCTGTTACATTTGAACTGTCAACTACCTGAGTCCCAGCCTAGTACTAGGAACTACTAATTTTGAAGATCTGCTACGCAAATATGGGATTCCCCCAGACTGAGGCCCGATATCCTTCTTGTGTGTTGAGGTAGAATTGCCATATGAAGGGTGGCAGAATCTAAGATTTGGAATTTACAATAATCCCGATGTTGATGTTAGAATTTAGTATGTTAGATAGGTTAGTATGTCTTTGTTAAGGAATAATATTAGAGATAACATTTCTTTGGCTTCTGTAGTCTGCATGCATAAGAATCAATGACCTCTAAGAGTAGAGACACTTAGCCCCCACAGAGAAGGGAGATTGGGAAAACTATCTTACTCACCATGACAGGGGTGAGTACGCCTAAAAGCCTCCATGTTTTTATCAAGGAATGGGTTCTTGGAACTTATCTTGCTACACCACCAGAGTGTGATTCCATAGCTGAGTAACCCTGCCATGCGGAGTCCCTCATTTAAAGCCGTGGAACAAGGGACCCTAGCATCCTTTCTCAATAAAGCTCACTGTGTGACTTGCATTGCTGTGTGCTCTGTTTCTTTCAAGACAAAAACCAGCTCATATCCTAATAGTTTGTGTATGAATTTGGATGAAATTAGTATTTAAATTGGTTGACTTTTCGTACAATATTGCTCTGATTAATGTGGGTAAATCTTATCTAATCAGTTTGACTTCTGTGAGATAATTTTGAGGATCCTTGATAGCGAGAGTGCTAAAGCCCTCCCTGTTGATTTGGCAAGTGCATGGTGATTAAGACAGGTTAAAGGAAAACTTACATGGTCATATTAGTCTCTCAAGTAGCCATCAAGCTGATCTGAGATCTTCTAAATTTAAGCTAAGTGGGAACCAATCCCTGCCAGCTGAGTTGTTGTTGAGCCACAAACTCAGGATAATATGAGGAATATTTCCGTAGAAAAATGAAAGAAAGTTCTATTCTCCAGACAGATTTCCTATGCTCGCTATCAAGAAATAATAAAATGGCTTTGTTTATGCAATATATATGTAGATATTTATATTTCAAATGTATATAATTATATTCCAACTTTGAATTCTTGTTGATATTTCATATTATTATGGTTTTTGCTCTTGTTTGTTGAGGCATCTTCAGACCTTGGATATTCAGCCTCTATGAATGAGTTCTACCATCCTTTACAGTCTAATAGGCATCAGTTTATATATTATCAAAAGTCCTTCAAGCCTAAAAAGTACACTTTTGAGCATGAAAATCCACACTCATTAGATTATAGACTGGTTTATTATTCAATTTTCAGGAGGTCCTTACCTACTGGCATATTATGAGTTGAACCAATCTCTAGACAAATTTGATTCCTTTGAGCAGGAGAAAATTAAGCAGACAACATATTTTATACAAAAATATATCTGTGGTGGTATTCTGGTTTCTCCAACCTGCTGTTTTATTCTAATTATGTTTTTATCTATGTATATATCTATTTAACAATCTATCCATCCAACAATCACCTGTGTATCACCTATATATTAATTTATCATCATCTATCGATCTATTTATCAATCTATCCACACATACACATACATAGGCACATATACATATACATTTTCTTTTGATGTGAGTCTCTGGGAAGACCCAAATACTATAGAACTTCTGTATATTTGCTTGCACTATGCAATCGAAGAAACTGAAGAATGATCTGCTGGAACTGGCACTAAAGTGAGTCAGCTATTTGCATTTTATCTGACCACTAAGTGAGGCTCAAAAGTCAAACTAAAAAAAAAAAAAGGCAGAAAAATCTGGAGAAAGACTGTTGGTAAAATTGAAGTACTTTGGATTGCTCTACCTGTGAAGTCTCTGCCCTGCTGTGCTTCTTCTGAGGAAACTGAGGGCCTGAAGGGAGCCTGGCCCTGTGCTTCTCTGTCTTTTCTGAATTCTTGAAGCTCTCCTCAGAGCCCTGGGAAGTGAACCCCCCCAAAAAAAACTGCATTCTGAATCTACCCAATGAGCAAGTGAGTAAGAAATGACTGACTGTGGGGATTGCCAGGTGGAGTGCAGATTGCTCTACTAGCGGAGTCTCTTCCCTGCTGTGCTTCTTCTGAGGAAACAGAGGACCTGAAGGGAGCCCTATTCTGTGCTTCTCTGTCTTTTCTGAATCCCTGAAGCTCTCCTCAGAGCCCTGGGAAGCGAACCACCAAAAAACTGCATTCTGAAGCTACCCAGTGAGTGAGTAAGTGAGTGAGTGAGTAAGAAAAGGCTGACTTTAGAAGCCCAGAAAAGGGAAGTGGCTGTACTCTGCTGGAACTCAGATGCCTGTCTTCTGTGCTGTGCTCCATTTTTGGCCTGATTTCATCCTGTGTGTGGCTCATCTGCAGATGTTTGCCTTCCCTGGAGCCTTCCCTGGAGGTAAGCTTACATGCCCAGAAAGGGGAAGCAACTGAACTCTGCTGAAACTCAGATGCCAGCACCCCTATCTGCCTGTCTTCTGTGCTATGCTACATTTTCGGCCTGATTTCATCCTGTGTGTGGCTCATCTGCAGATGGCTCACCTTCCGTGGAGGTGAGTTTACAAACCTAGAAAGAGTGGAGCCAGAGGAGCACTGTTCCACTTTGCTTCCCAGCCGTGCACATCATTTAGCCAATGAATACAACCAGAACACATAGAAAAACCAACAATACAAGAGTGACAATGGAGAAACAACGCATGCCAGTGCCAGACATAGAGAATGATGACAGCTCTGATGAGTTGAACATGACCAACTAGTCAGAGTCTCAAATAAGATGTTTAGAGTTGCAATATGGAAGATGTTCAAAGAACTCAAAGAAAGAATAGAAGAGAACACTAATAAGAATCAAGAGAATATGAAGATAGAAATCAGAAAACTCCAAACTGAAATTTCAGGTCAAATAACAGGTCTGAAAAACTCAGTAGATGAATTGAAGAAAAACATGGTTGAGCTTTCACATGGGTTAATGGCAGCTGAGGATAGAATTAGTACACTGGAAGATGAGATGGATAACAATTCCATACAGCAAAAGAAATTGGAAAAAAGCCTTAAAGCAAATGATCAAACAATGGAAAATTTACTCAAAGAATGGGAACAGATGAAAATAGAAGTCTATGATAAGCTCAACAGAAACAACATAAGAATCATTGGAGTCCCAGAGACCCAGGAAGAAAATCTCCAGGAAGAATCAATGGTCAAGAACATCTTAAAGAGAATCTACCAGAGCTAATGAATACATGTGATCAAATTCTGCATGCCCGAAGAGTACCAAATGAAAGAGACCCCAGAAAAAACACCCCAAGACACATACTAGTCACAATGATGGATCCCACAGATAGAGATAGAATTCTGAAAGCAGCAAGATCGAAAAGAAAAATTACATTCAAGGGAACATCCTTGAGATTTACTGCAGACCTCTCACCGGAAACAGTCAAGGCCAGAAGGCAGTGGTGGGACATAGTGACAAAACTCAATAAAATAAATGCTACACCTAGAATACTGCACCCAGCAAAACTCACTTTCAGGTTGAAAGGAACAATACATAGTTTCACAGACAAACAAAAGCTCAGAAACTTTACAGACTCAAAACCATTCTTAAAAGAAAAACTAAATATCCTATTTTAAGACTAGATTGACCAAAAACAGACACACCAAACTTTGATATAAACATGGCACTAACTATCAGGACAATTCTTTCTCTCAATATCAATGGACTAAATGCACCAGTTAAGAGACACAGAGTGGCTAAATGGATCAAAAAACTAAATCCAACCTTCTGCTGCCTACAAGAAACGCACCTGAATAGTCAGAACAAACATAGACTCAAAATAAAAGGCTGGAGGAAAATCTTCCAAGCAAACAATACCCATAAAAAAGCTGGAGTGGCCATACTAATATCAGATGATGCAAATTTTATACTTAGGAAAGTTGTAAGGGACAAAGATGGACATTTTGTATTAATCAAGGAATATGTACAGCAGGAAAAAAATCACTCTCCTAAACATATACGCACCGAATGAGAGGCCAGCAAAATATCTAATACAATTGTTGACAAATCTGAAAAATATCAATAACAACACAAGAAATGTGGAAGACTTCAACACGGCATTGTCTACACTTGACAGGTCAACCAGACTGAAACCCAACAAGAATATACTAGACCTGAGGAGAGAAATGGAAGAAAGAGGCCTAGTAGATATATATACAGCACACTCCACCCCCTGAAGCCCAGATACACACTCTTCTCTAATGTACATGGGACATTCTTCAGAATAGACTACATGCTAGCACATAAAACATATCTTCATAATATCAAGAGGATAGAAATTTTACAGGCTACCTTCGCTGACCACAAAGCCCTGAAATTATGTGAACTATAAAGGGACACAGAGGAAAAACTTTAATACCTGGAAGTTAAACAATTTAATACTGAATAACCAGTGGGTCTCAGATGAAATCAAGGAGGAAATCAAAACCTTCCTGAAAACAAATGATATTGGAGACACAAACTATCACAACCTATGGGACACAGCAAAAGCAGTACTGAGAGGAAAATTTATAGCTTTGCAAGCACACATCAGGAAAGAAGAACAGGCATACCAGAATAGATTAATGATGCCACTCATAGAATTAGAAAGTACTCAACAAAAGGACCTAAAAATAGGGATACAGAAGGAAATAACAAAGCTGAGAGCAGAAATCAATGAAGTGGAAACCGAAAAACAATCCGAAAGATCAACAAAAGCAGAAGTTGGTTCTTTGAAAAAATAAACAATATTGATAGACCACTGGCAAAACTAACAAAGAAAGAGAGAGAGAGAAACTTGATAACATATTAGGAATGAAAAAAGAAGAGATCACTACTGCTATGGTAGAGATCCAAAGGGTAATCAAAAACTACTTTGAGAAACTCTATGCCACTAAAAATGAAAACCTGGAAGAAATGGATAAATTTTTGGACTCTTATAATCTTCCACAGTTGAATAAAGAGGATGTAGCATATCTAAACAAACCCATAACTATTTAGGAAATTAAGACAGTAATCAAATGTCTGCCCAAACACAAAAGTCCAGGCCCAGATGGATTTACTAATGAATTCTTTCAAACCTTTCAAGGGAACTTCTACAATCCTGACAAAAGTCTTTCATGAAATCAAAAAAACAGGAACACTTCCAAATAGCTTATATGAAGCCAACATCACCTTGAGACCTAAACCAGACAGACATGCTACCAAAAAAGAAAATTACAGACCAATATCGCTGATGAATACAGATGCAAGTATCCTCAACAAAATTCTGGCAAATAGGATTCAATGCCTCATTAAGAAGATCATCCACTATGATCAAGTAGGTTTCATCCCAGGATGCAAGGCTGGTTTAACAGCCGTAAATCTATCAACATCATACACAACAACAACAACAACAACAAAAGAAAAAAAGAAATCACATGATCATATCAGTAGACGCAGAGAAAGCATTTGATAAGGTCCAACACCCATTCTTGATCAAAACTCTCAGCAAGATGGGAATGGAAGGAACCTTTCTCAATCTAGTTGAAGCCATCTACCACAAGCCAATGGCAAATATTATACTCAATGGAGAAAAACTAAAAGCCTTTCCTCTAAATTTGGGTACAAGACAAGGCTGTCTGCTCTCACCACTCCTCTTCAACATAGTACTGGAAGTTCTTGCTATAGCGATGAGGCAAGAAAAAGATATCAACGGAATCCAGATAGGAAAGGAAGAAGTCAAGCTCTCGCTGTTTGCAGATGACATGATATTCAACCTAGAAAACCCTAAAGTCTCTATAAAAAATCTTCTAGAAACAATAGACTCATATAGCAAGGTGGCAGGCTATAAAATTAACACACACAAATCAATGGCCTTTCTATGCACCAATAGTAATAAGGAAGAAATAAACATTAAGAAAACAACCCCATTCACAATAGTGCCACACAAACTCACATATCTTGGAATCAACTTGACTAAAAATGTGAAGGACCTATACAAAGAAAACTACAAAACTCTGCTCCAAGAAATAAGAGAGGACAAGCAGAAATGGAAGCACATATCCTGCTCATGGATTGGCAGGATTAACACCATTAAAATGACAACACTCCCCAAAGCTATGTACAGATTTAATATGATCCCTCTAAAGCAGGGGTCCTCAAACTTTTTAAACAGGGGGGCAGTTCACTGTCCCTCAGACCGTTGGAGGGTATAACTATAGTAAAAACAAAACTTATGTAAGAATTCTTATGCACACTGCATATATCTTACTTTGCAATGAAGAAGCAAAACATACAAATATAATATGTGGTTTGGGGACCATAGTTTGAGGACCACTGCTTTATAGATACACATGACTTTCCTCAAAGAAGTGGATCAGGCACTTTTGAAATTCATTTTGAACAGTAAACACCCTAGAAGTAATAAAGCAATCATTGGGAAAAAGAATATGGGAGGAATTACTTTTCCTACTTTAAACTGTACTATAAAAGCAATAGTTATCAAAACAGCATGGTATTGAAATAAAGACAGGCCTTCAGATCAGTGGAAAAGGCTTGAATACTCAGAGAATGTTCCCCAGACATACAATCACCTAATTTTTGATAAAGGAGCAAGAAATCCTAAATAGAGCAAAAAAAGCCTCTTCAACAAGTGATGTTGGCACAACTGGCTAGACACTTTCAAAAAATTGAACTTAGACCCGCAGCTAACATCATGTACAAAGGTTAAATCCAAATGGATAAAAGACCTCGATATCAGACCTGAAACCATAAGATATATAGAACAACACGTAGGTAAAACACTCCAGGACATTGAGACTAAAGGCATCTTCAAGAAGGAAACTGCACTCTTCAAGCAAGTGAAAGCAGAGATTAACAGATGGAAATATATTAAGCTGAGAAGCTTCTGCACCTCAAAAGAAATAGCATCCAGGATACAAGAGCCCCCCACTGAGTCGGAGAAAATATTCACCCAATACCCATCAGTCAAGGGCTAATCTCCAAAATATACAAGGCACTGACAGAAATTTACAAGAATAAATCATCTAATCCCATCAAAAATTGGGGAGAAGAAATGGACAGACACTTTGACAAAGAAGAAATACAAATGGCCAAAAGACACATGAAAAAATTCTCCACATCACTAATTATCAGGGAGATGCAGATCAAGACAACTGAGGTACCACCTCACACCCCAGAGATTGGCACACATCACAAAGAATGAAAACGAGCAGTGTTGGCGGGGATGTGGAGAGAAAGGAACTCTTATGCACTGCTGGTGGGAATGCCGTCTAGTTCAACCTTTATGGAAAGCAATATGGAGATTCCTCCAAAAACTGGAAATCAAGCTCCCATATGACCCAGCTATACCACTCCTAGGAATATACCCTAGGAACACAAAAATAGAATATAAAAATCCCTTCCTTACACCTATATTCATTGCAGCACTATTTACCATAGCAAGACTCTGGAAGCAGCCAAGATACCCTTCAACAGATGAATGGCTAAAGAAACTGTGGTACATATACACAATGGAATATTATGCAGCTGTCAAGAGAGATGAAGTCATGAAATTTTCCTATACATGGATGTACATGGAATCTATTATGCTGAGTGAAATAAGTCAGAGAGAGAGAGAGAAGGACGCAGAATGGTCTCACTCATTTATGGGTTTTAAGAAAAATGAAAGACGTTCTTGCAATAACATTCAGATACAAAAGAGAAAGCTGGAAGTTACAGCTCACCTCAGGAAGCTCACCACAAACAGGGATGAGTTTAGTTAGAGAAATAACTACGTTTTGAACTATCCTAATATTGAGAATGTACGAGGAAAATAGAAAGCCTGTCTAGGGTACATGCGGGTGTTGGGTGGGGAGGAGGGAGATTTGGGCCATTGGTGATGGGAATGTTGCACTGGTAATGGGTGGTGTTCTTTACATGACTGAAACCCAAACACAATCATGTATGTAATAAAGTTGTTTAAATAAAAATTTAAAAAATAAAGTACTTTTATTATTTAATTATTTATTATTTATCTATTTATTTATTTATATTTGGGGGGCATACCTGTTGATGCTCCAGGGTTACTCCTGGTTATGCTCTCAGAAATTATTCCTGACTTGGAGGGACCATATGGGATGCCAGGGGATTGATCCGCAGTCTGTCCTAGGCTAGCTCTTGCAAGGTTGATGCCTTATGTCTAGCGCCACCACTCTGACCCCTAAAATCGTAGTACTTTTAAAGGAAACTAAACACTTATTCCAGGTATCCCTTTCTAGTTTTCGTGAGATTTGATTTACCTTTTATGAAACAATACTGAAGAAAGAGTAATTGATGCCATATAGAAAATTAAAAATAGACTTGGAAGCATATTTTCTATTGTAATATACATAAAAATTTAATACTAGTATATTTATTTTGAGAATGAATGTTTTGTCAAATAATTTCCTATAGGTTTCTATTTTTAGATATTTAGAATTTTTTATTCTTAAAAAATTTGAAGTATGATTATTTTATTTATATCTAAATTGAGTTTTAAGAAGTTCTTGGAATATTTTGTGGTCCAAACTTTCTATTAATATTGAAAATCTTGATGTTGAATGTCTTAAAGTTTAGGTAAACTTATACAAATATATATTAAGCTTGCATTTATTTCTAAGCAAGACTGCAATGTGTTATCAATAATTCAAAACCTTAAAATATGGCATAGTTTTGATCAGTCATAATACCCTTATTACACACATATATATTTAATAAAAAAGATGCTCATCTTTTCAATAAGCACTCCAGGTTCTTAATATAAAATAAAATATAAATTACTGTTCTTTATGATTCTTAACTTCAGCAGCATTTATTTTCCACTACTGCATAAGTAAACATATTTTAGAGTTTTATGAATGAATTTCTACATGTATTTGTAATAATACTCTTAAAGTTAATTAAGTACTAATATTACCTTAAAGTTAATTAACTACTTACAACTTTGTTTCTTGTAAAGTTCTAAAATAATTCTATAATATTATTTCTCAGAGGATTTATAAGACTGTCCATTTTTTCACAAGTCCCAACTAAGACCTTAATCATCTTAAATTTGTCCATGATTCTTCTCATATGCAGTATTTACAATTTTAATTATGTTCACTGCTTTTGTTATGACTAGCATGGATTTCATTGAGTTAATAACTCAAAAGGAACATAATGATTTATAAAAAAGTTTTACATTTTCAAAAATTTTGGATATAGCTATATATAAATATATTCAGTATATAATATATCCTAATAAGGGACTGTAGAGCACCTTACAGAATTTACAGCAAGGAAGACAATTATCTTTCACGAAGATGCCCTGGATTTTATTTTCAGCAGTCCATATGGTTTAAAGTCCCTGGGTTTTGTAAGGAATGATTCCTGAGTGCAGAACAAGGAGACCTATGCACTACCAGGTATGACCATAAAATAAAAAGCACAAAGCGTCCACAATCCAGGAACAATTTCTAGATGCATAGCCAGGAGTAACCCCTGAGCATCAGCTGGTATGGCCCCAAAACAAACAAACAAACAAACAAACAAAAAAGCTCACATAAGCACAGTATTGGCTTAATATTGTGATTTTATATTTTAAACTGGTACTCAAAATATATTTACATGATATAACTAAATTCCATAATAAATGGGTATTTTTAAAGTCACTTTTTATCATTATAGTGATGAACATTTAGTGACTAAACCCTCAGTAGAAACAAACATTTTGAATATCTTAAAATGTATCTCAGTGCACTTAGTGCAGCCTAATATATATAAATTTATAATTATGTATATCTAAAATCATATAATATAATGCAATGCTAATTCAATAAACAAAATATAATTTTAGTAGCTTACTATGCTTCATAAATGCTATCCAGATAAGAATTATTTGTGTATTACTCAATTTAATAAATCATCAAAGAGTTCTTATTATAGTAGTTCTTTGAAAGCTATGACAAAACTCTACATACTTTTCTTTATATCAACAGCAACTTTATCCAAATAAAGGAACCTATTAATATTTACAAGCATCAATGTAATTACTTAAATAATTTATTTTTGAATAATCACAAAATGAGTAAAAAGTTGATAATATACTACAAATATAATTGTAACCCCCAAATAGTTTTTTTATTGACATATATTGACAAAAATATTGACAAATATTGTTTATTCACTAGTCATTTGCTTAAAATTTTTTCAAGACTTATAAAAAAGTCAAACTAATATTTCACATCCTTATATAAAAAAGAAAATCTTGTGCCTATCTGATTGTTCTCAGAGGTCACTGCTGAAATTTTTGAGAGGACCATATGTGTTGATATGTAATGAACAAGACAAATTCCTTATGCCTTAATCTATAGTTAGTACAGATAACAGAACATCATTAATATCATATAACCTAAAATATAGTAGAGATAATATTAATTAATTAATAGTTAATGTAGAAACATACATAGGTCTCAAGTAGTTTGTGAATTCATGATTATTTGAAGTAATTATCAATGCTTTAATATCAAGAATTCTAATTCATAATTAATAATATATTAAATACCTGTTGATGAACTGATACTAACAATATTTTTTATTTAATATGGTTATTTAAACACCATGGTTAAAACATGTTTGAATGTGAATTTCAGTGATAAAAAAGACACCTCCCTTACCAGTAAAACCTTCCCGCTACAAATGCCCCCAATCTCCCTTCTGCCTCACTTCCTGCTTGTCTTCAAGACAGGCTTTCTATTTCTATCACTCGTTATGATTGTCATGATAGTTGTTGATGTAGTTATTTCTCTAACTGCACTCACCAATCTTTCTGGTAAGCTTCATATCATAAGCTGGTCCTTCTAAATCTCATTTCTATTATCTCTGGGTATTATTATCATACTGTTTATTATTTTTTCTTAAATCCCACAGATGAATGAGAGTATTATGTGTCTGTTTCTCTCCCTCTCACTTATTTCACTCAGCATAATAGTTTCCATGCCCATCCATGTATAGGAAAATGTTATGAATTCATTTTTCCTGACAGCTGCAGAGTATTTCATTGTGTGTATATATAATGTACCACATTTTGTTTTTAGCCACTCATTCATTGTCGGGCATCTGGGTTATTTCCAGATTCTGGCTATTATAAATAGCACTGCAAAGAACATAGGTGTGCAGAGGGCATTTTTGTATTGTGTTTATGTGTTCTTAGGTATATCCCTAAGAGTGGTATTGCTGGACATTTGGGAGCTCAGTTTCCAGGTTTTTGTTAAATCTCCATATTGTTTTCCATAAAGGCTGAACTAGACAGCATTCCCACCAGCAGTGGATGAGAGGTCATTTCTTCCCACACTCTCACCAGCACAGAACTTTGTGATGTGTACCAGTCTCTGTGATATGAGATGGTACCTCATTGTTGTTTGATTTGCATCTCTCTGGTAATCAGTGATGTGGAGCATTTTTTTCATGTGTCTTTTGGCCATTTGTACTTCTTCTTTGAGGAAATGTCTGTTCATTTCTTCTCCCCATTTTTTTGATGAGGTTAGATGATTTTTTCTTGATAAGTTACATCAGTAACTTGTATATATTAGATATTAATCCTTTATCTGATGAGTATAGAGAGAATAGTCTCTCCCATTCTGCGGTGACCTTTGTATTCCCCTCACTATTTTCACTGAGGTACAGAATCTTCTCAGTATAATCTAATACCATTTATTTATCTCTGTTTCGACTTGTTTGGACAGAGGTGTTTTGTCCTTGATGATACCTTTAGTCTCAATGCCATGTTTTACCTACGTGTTCTTCTATATATTGTATGATTGCAAGCCTGATATCAAAGTCTTTAATCCTTTTGGATCTGAACTTTCTGCATTGTATTAGATGGAGGTACGAGATTGCTTTGTTTTTTTCTCCATGTGGCTGATTAGTTATCTCAACACCACTTGTTAAAGAGGATTTCCTTACTCCATTTTTTAGTTTTTGCCTTTTTAACAAAAATATATATTAAATATATTGCAAATATTACCAATCTTCACCAAAAGTAAAGTAAATTCAAAGTAAAGGGTTTAGGTAATAATTATGAAAGATATCAACTTTAATTAAGATGGTGAAAACCTGGGTTATAGAGACTGTAGAGCTAGCAACCTTCTTGCCTTGAATGTGGTCAACTTGAGTTTGATCCATGGCACATTTATTACTTGGGCCCACAGACTACCAGAGCCAGAAGTAAACCCTCAGTACTATTGGAATGACTTCCCCAAAATAAAAGGTGTTGACAAACTTCACACTCAAAAATAAACAATTCTTTAAAATATTCAAACAAGCTATTATAAAACACAGTAGTGATTGGTAACACACCTAACTATAGAAACACTAATAAATCTGCGTTCCTTGTTTTGTTTTAATTTTGGGGCCACACCTGGAGGCACTCAGGGGCTACTCCTGGCTCTAAGCTCAGAAATTGCTCCTGCAGACTCGGGGAACCATACGGGATGCCAGGAATCAAACCCAGGTCTGTCCCAGGTTAGCCAAATGCAAGGCAAATGCCCTACAGCTATGCTATCTCTCCAGCCGATAAATCTGGAAATACATAAAAATTCATCTTTGATACTGTGAGATGAATCATTCACTGCCTTTCTTATGACCACACCCCATAAAACAATGATGTAACTTATAATTATTTTACGGTGACTTTTCTACTAATCAGGATCTATTATGATATTATAAAGAATATAATAAATAAATGTTCTAAGGGATACCCACTTTGTATATAAATTATCATGACCATTATTCTCATAGACCTTGATGGAAGATGAATAAGAATACCAGTCTTTTGTGATTTTCAGTATATTTAAATGAGCTTCATAGCATACTCTCTGGAAGGAATATTAAATAGTTCTTAATCATTGCCTGTTAACTTCCAGGATGGATAGCAACTTTAACCTGACACAGAGCTACTGATTTAATGTCAGTAAAAACTGTTACGTAATTCATAACTGGGATTTCCAGTATAAAACTCCAGAGAAAGGAGCAATAAATTGTGCATGTATGGCATGACAGAGAATTATAAAACCTTAACCATAAATATTAGAGTTCAAATTAGAACCAATCTACTGAACAGTTAGGAAAAATAAATGTAAATCTAAAAGTAAAGTTGTAAGTCACTATATGAATCTTAAAATTTTATTATCTAATATATCGCATTGGTTTTCACATCAAAGAAAATAACTCCTGCTATTTACCTACTACTAACTGTTTAGTAACTGGAAAAGATATGCATATAAGAATATCACTTTGCTTATATACGCTGCTCTAATAAAGGTCTTCCAAATACTGCAAGGAAGTCATACAAAAACATGGTCTTAAATACCAAGAGGTGCTATAGAAAAGTTGTCAGCAAAAAAAATATGACATCCTATTTCAAAAGGCATAAAATAGACATATATGTCTTTTAAATATTTTTGTGTATTTTCTTTAAAAGCTATAAATCTTTCTAAATATTCTTTTATAGTGACGATTCTATCCACTTTATCTTGTCTTCTTTTGTGAGCTGTTCAATAAGGAATTTTGGTGGAAGAGTCCCTCAGTTTAATGCTTATGATTGAACCATGTCATGGGGATTGTTGGACTTGTTCTTATGGCCTCCATATGCTCCGATAACGCCACGTAGCATTGTTCCTTGTTTGCATAGACACATTAAAAAAGGAAAATACTATACATACAAATAAGTTATTTTCTATTAGAGATCAGAACACACAAATCTCGTAGTGCAATGGGGCCTTACACCCTGAACATTGATATAATGACCTGGCACAGGCCTCAGAAGAATGGGCATCCTCCATTCACCTCTGAGCCAGGGAAGGTATCTATGAAACATCCAAGGTTTTTTATAACACCCGGAAGCAATCCTCTACCAGGGAGACACTACCACGGCTCTGACATCGTCCTGATCAAAAGAGACTTCCCTTAAAACTAAGAAGACTTGACAACAACAATGACCTATTTACAGGACAGGGTTCTCTGCATTGCCCTTTAATTGTGAGGTGAAATGAGAGGAGGCTCTGCACCATCCTGACTGCAATATAGGATATGCAGATTCCAGGATCTTTAATACAGAAACATGATACCAACAAAAGAGACTGCATGAAAAATAAAAGTGTATTGGCACTACAGACAATGACCTGGATTGGACAAACTAGTTTTCCTGGAGCCTAGAGTTGGTCTAATGCCAGGAAACTTCAGGGGTAGGGTCTCATTGTATTTAGGCCAAAGCTTTTCCATTCCATGTCCCTTATATTATGGTGGGCCTATGCAAACAATAATTGCCACCCTAATACCGTTTTTACTGTGTTCCTTTGACTCTAATCCTTAAGAAAAACAAACCACTTATACTTTTGAGGTTAACTTAAACTAATATGCATGTGCATGAAAATGTAAAAAAGCACTTTGCCTTCAATGTTTAAGGAGTTACATAAGTGTTATGTCTTTAGAATACTTTGTGTGCTGCTAAGAAATATTATGTCCTACAATCTGGGGACTTGAGGGACAAAGCAATTGTACATAGGTTTTGTTTATTTTTCTTAATGTTCTTTGGCTGAAAGTACAAAGTTAAGATATCAGCAATAGGACTACTGAAAATTCTGTTTATGGGTGGGTGATTGTCCTTCCACTGTAACTTTACCTTGTCCTCTTTCTTTGCATCTTTGTTCTCATAATTAAAAATAAAAAAATAATAAAAAATATGATATCCTGTAGACATCTGTATCGATGCACATATAAGCAAAATTCAAAGTGTTTGTCTTAGAAATCATAAATTTTCAATTAAAAGATGTAGAAATTCTACTTCTGAGACTCCATCTAAATAGAAAAGACACTGAAGAATTATATTTACTTCCATGTAATTTAAAGTATAATAAAAAAACCAAGTAGAGACACATCCTATATCTCTATTAATGATGAATAGATAGAAGGTTGGGAACATTGTGGGGCAACAGATTGAATACATGTTAGTAAAGCCATATGTTTACATGTATGCACATATTTATGTATATTAAAAGTTATAATCACAAAGTTGCTAGATACTTTTAAAATGATTATATATATGAGAAAAAATCTCTCATAAAAAGACTATTAAACACATAGATACTATTTAAGACAATCATGGTGTACTTTAAGTTGAGCAAGTTAATTTTGGTGAAAAAACAAGTAAAATTAAAGATGATATAAACCATTTAGGATAAGAAATATATTAATGTAGGAAAAAATCAGTGAAGTATAAATCACGAAGGAGAGAGTTGAAACTGTTTATTTAGCATAACACTAAAATCAAAATATGAAGGAAAGTTCACCAATGTAATATGATTTCAACTTCCATTTTCTCACTATTTCTCTTTAAATTAGGTTTATTCATATCTTCTTTCACATTTTAGAATTTTATTAAGAATTTAAATGAATCATAACCTACAATTGTGCTTTAAATAATAGTACTGCATGTAACAAACAAAACTATATTTCTTAATTAAGTGTACAATAATTCATTATATATAATTATATTCAAATATTTTTCCTTTTATTCTTGTACTCACCTCGTTCTCTTAATCAAACTCTGAATGGAAAGCTGATAAATAGGTGGAAATAGTAGATCCATTAGACCTAAAATTCAAAACAATAGAAAGAACTGGTATTGTTTCTCACCAAATAATTGTCAAACAGCACCAAAATTTGAAGTGAGAATTTATGCAGAGTAAAATTTTCTCTTTTCTGTATTTATCTCAGCCCAATGGTACACTAGAGTCATACAATATTCTCAGGATGGAAATACAGATGATGTTATTATAAAGGAATACAACGAAAAATATATCATCTTTCTATCTTAATTTATTGTGGAAAAGGGAGAAATTCCAAAACACATGCATTGATAAAAAAATAAATCAGCTAATGGTCAACATTGATAAAAATTCTTAGGAGAAATATTAAGAGATTATTTTGAATTGTGGAAGAATATTGTTAAGTGGCATTGGTGAGAGAAAGAAATCTGGTGACCTTCTTAATGGTTAAGCATGTGGTATGCAATAAACCCAGATTCCCAAATATGCTCTAAAGGATTATGCAGATCAAAGAAAAGCAAGGCAAAGAGAACGCTATTTTGAAACATTCAAAAAAACTCTGGTATTTGTTTCCCTCTTTGATAGAATAAGAGGAATTCATGATGTTTTTTGTCAACTGTTAGAAGCACAATTTTGAAGCAAAAAGAAATTCCAGAGAGCCGGAACAGTGGTGCAGGCTGTAGGGCCTTTACCTTGCAAGTGCTGACCTAGGATGGACCACGGTTAGATCCCATATGATCCACCCAAGCCATCAGCAATTTCTGAGAGCATAGCCAGGTATTACCCCTGAGCATCACTGTGTGTGGACCAAAAAAACAAAGCAAACAAAAAAGAAATTCCAGAATAAATGAGTCTGTATATATCATTTACTTTAATTAATACCCAGTTATATTATATAACTAATAGTGTCCCAATCATTTATTGATCATTTTTCTTTCTTTCTTTTTTATTTTTTTGGGTTTTGGGTCACACCCTGCAGTGCTCCGTGTTTACTCCTGGCTCTACACTCAGAAATAGCTATTGACAGGCTCTGTGGACCATGTGGGAAGCCAGGATTTGAACCATCATTCTTCTGCATGCAAGTCAAACACACTACTTCCATGCTATCTCTCTGGCCCCTATTGACCATCTTTCTAATGGTATTCAGTATGATGTACTACATTTATGAAAATATAAAACTTTTCATAACTCTTTCAGACAGCACAAAACTTGCAAAGGTATTAATCACATTATTGGGGATTAAACTAAAGTTATGTATGTTTATTATTGGGCATTTTATATTTGTGATTTTAATAGGTGGGCTCACATAAAATGTATAATAAGAAATCATTTGAAAAATATTTCCTTATGATCCATTTCAGTTATGAAATATGGCACACACTTTTCTGCTCTCATGTAAGTAATACAGTCACATAGTGTATAGGCCATGGAGATCTCAGAACTTCCAACGTTAGAATGAATCATTCTAACAAGTTGGCAAATTGAAAGCAATAAGAGCAAAAAAGTTTCATGTTTTTACCAAGGTTCAAGTAGAATTTAATGTTCTGATTAAACTCGTGTTTCAATCATATTAATATTTTTATTAAAAATAGATGTAGTGACTTTTCTGATCCAATAGAATTCTCTAGTCCCAGCGTCTTCTATAAAGCTAGCCATCTCAGAATGCCGAGTTGAAGGAAAAGATTACAAGGATATTATTACGATGTGAATTTGAATTGCTGTTTTGATTTCTCTTTTAAAAGAGTAATTTATCTAGAGCAGTTTTATCTGTCAGATTCTAATCAATTTCCATTATTGTTAAGGAATAAATTGTTCATATTTTATTTAATATGTCATGAAATATTTTGACATAGAATGAGTCTTCTTTCTCTAAAAATCTTCAGTATCATCAATTTATTATTATTATCACGATCATCAACATAAAATCTGAGAACAAAGCAGTGAGAAGTCATATTTGACATTGTCATTTATATGCATTTTAAAGTAAAAATAATATATCTCTGCCTAATTTCAAAAGAAAGGGGAAAGAGTGATCTTGATAGGCATTGTAAAGATGTCCTTTTGTATGAAAATAGTAACTCAAAAGAATGCAATGTTTACTGTTTTTTAGGTAGTGCATCCACAATACTTAAATATTATGCGTGCATTACTGTCTTGTTAGATTTTTCAAATAAAAACTATCTTTACATATTTAATACCATTTGTGACTATTTTTCCCATCTATTGTTACTAGTTAAAGTTGTATAAATATGTATATAGGAAAATATGTAAAACAATTTATTTCAAAACATCATTTGTGATTACTGAAAAGTCGCTTTTTCATTTGCTGTAATCTTTCTATTGTAGCACTGCTTCCTTAGAGGAAGCCATGTTCCTTTATAAAGACAAATATTGAATGTTGCCAAGATAGCTTGCCCTGAAGCCATTTCCCTTTATTTGTATGCTTATCTTAAAATGCCAATTGACAGAAACTCTAGAGACATACCCAAATCTGCTTATGGATGTTTTATTTGCCAAGGAAATTGTTGTGTTTGAAGTGAAAGATGGAGGGGAAACAGTTGGATGCAACATTTGCTAATGCTAATGAAGAAAATCTGGAAGTAATGATACAATTGACATAAATATCAACAGTTCCCCTTTGTATTTGTTGATTTTTCAAAGAATAAAGTTGAGGAAACTGCTATATTCTAGAGTCAGAGAATATGGCTTTCTGACTTTGGTCAAGACCCCAAAGTGAATTTATTTCCAGTGTTAAATAATGGCTTTTATTTCATTATGTAGTATGTTTTGTTATTTAACTAATGACCATTTAAAACATCTAAGTAAAATTAAAAATACTTTAAATAAATCTTTAGCTATTTGCATTTTAAATTTAAAATATATTATTTATTTTAAAAAATAAATTCTTTAATTGAATTGCCATGAGATATACAATTACAAAAGTGTTCTTGATTGAGATTCCATGTCCAACACCCATCATCAGTGACCATTTTCTTTCTTTCTTCCTTTCTTTCTTTCTTTCTTTCTTTCTTTCTTTCTTTCTTTCTTTCTTTCTTTCTTTCTTTCTTTCTTTCTTTCTTTCTTTCTTTCTTTCTTTCTTTCTTCTTTCTTTCTTTCTTCTTTCTTTCTTTCTTTCTTTCTTTCTTTCTTTCTTTCTTTCTTTCTTTCTTTCTTTCTTTCTTTCTTTCTTTCTTTCTTTCTTTCTTTCTTTCTTTCTTTCTTTCTTTCTTTCTTTCTTTCTTTCTTTCTTTCTTTCTTTCTTTCTTTCTTTCTTTCTTTCTTTCTTTCTTTCTTTCTTTCTTTCTTTCTTTCTTTCTTTCTTTCTTTCTTTTTTTTTTTTTTGCCACACCCAGCCAAGTTTAGGCATTTGAATCATTTTTCTGGTTCTACACTCAGAAATCACTTCTTATACTTCAGGAACCATATGGGATGCCTGGGAATGTCTGCACTTGGGCTGTGTGCAAGGTAAACAAACACACTACCTGCTGTACTATTGTTTCAGACTCACTAATGGCCATTTCTTTCCACCACTGTTACCAGTTTTCCTACCTCCCTCTAACCTGTTGTCCCACTCCCTGTGTCTATGGCAAGCAATTCTCTCTCTCTCTCTCTCTCTCTCTCTCTCTCTCTCTCTCCTCTTTCTCTCTCTAACTCTCTCCTATTTTCTTTTTTTCTTTTAGACTCAGATTTTCAATACTGTTTCTCTTTATCTCTCTTATTTTCTTCTAGACTCTGAGATTTCAATATTGTTACTTTCTCTTATCTCGCCTATTTTCTTTTATTTTTTTAGACTGTGATTTTCAATATTGTTATTTAAGGGGTATCATATTGTGCATAGCACTCTATCACCTTTCAGAACTTAGGTCTTGTCCAGAGTGGTTGTTTCCAACTATTGGCATAGTGGCCCCTGTACTAGCAGCATTTCCCTTCTATTCTGGCAAGCTACTTAACATGAACTAATCCTCCTGGTCCTCAACTTTATTGTCTTTGAGGTAGTATTACCACACTATATATATATATGTATATATATTTGTTTTAATATCCCACAAATTAATGCAATCATTATTTATCCTTCTGTCTCTGTCATTTTGCTAAGCAAATCCATATGTACCCATGATATGGAATTTTTACTTAGATACATACAATTGTGTATTTTGGGGACTTTCATTATTTTGTTTGTTTGTGGGTCATACCCAGTAGCACCCAGAGGTTATTCTTGGCTCTTTAGTCAGAAATTACTACAGCCAGAGATCAGGAACATATGGGAGGGCATTTTTTAAAATAAAATCCACCTCTGTTCCTAGCATTTATTCCATATCTTCCTCCTTTACCCCCCGGGGTTGCTAATAAGTGGTCTCCTCTGTGTCTAGCATCTAATAGATTGGATGTCGAATCTGTTGTCATTGACTTTGGATTTGGTATTTAAGTCTGATCATTTTTTCACTTCTATTTAATGTTCATACAACTGCCTGGCCTTTGTACCCTCTTTTATTTTCCCCTCAATTTGTGAGGAGAAACAAGATGGTTCAAATTATGTGGTTCTGTTTGAAGGAAAGAAAAAAAATAAAATAAAATGGGGAAAAAATCAAACAATCCAAAAATGGGAGGAGTCCTTTTACAGGTTATGAATATCAGTTTAAGAGAAGAAAGGGAAAAAGGGAGTAACATAACAATACTAAAAAAAAGTTTAAAAAATCAAAACACAACATTATGAAAACACCACAGCAATAAAGACACCAATCACACAAAAACCATGGTCATGATATAAAAAAACAAAACAAAGCACACACAAAAAAAAAAAAAAAGAAAAGAAAACCCATTGTGTATGGGGGGGGGGCAAGCAACAAACAACTACAATAGCAATACCAAAAAAGGAAAAAAAAAGTTAATTTGTGCTTCTCTTTTTTTTTTCTTGCATAGGCATAGTAAATATTAGAAAGGAAATTGCCTTGGCCTAAGAGATATAGGGTTTCTCCGTCCTTGAAGTATACTGTCATGGGAATAACTACAGGCTCTATACATGTTATTTTATTCTTTCCTTGGTCTTTTGGTGGTGTCTGGAATCTTTCCGCTCCATTATGGATGATAAAATCCTGCTTCTGTAGCTAGAGATCTCGGTATTTGCACAGGTCAAAGGATGGGGCCTAGGATGGAGTCTCTATGGTTCAGAGTTCTGTTCCATCAGTGTTGTTTTAATCTTCTGTAGTTGGTGGTCTTGGTTTTTGCCCCAATCCTAGGATGAAGCATAAGATAGTCTTTCCTTAAGTTTTCAGTAGATCTGCTCTGTTGCAGTTGTCTCAGTCAGACCTCTGGAGTTAGAGATCTTGATTGTTGTATAGATCATAGGCCAAGGCCTCGAATAGCATCTTTTGTTTATTGGTCTCAGGATAAGTTCTGCCCCGTCATGTTTATCACAGTCAGTCTTCTGTAGATATTGAAGTTGGCTTTTGTACCACTCAAAGAATGACAGGTCTTCTGAATTCATCTTAGCATTAGGAGGTGAGGTAAGAAAACTTGCTCTTAGACCAAATTGTTTCCATTTCCTCATTATGAGGATGTCATAACAGAGTGTCAGAACAGTATTAAGAACAGTATGAAGAATGTTCCAGATTCTCTCCTTCCCTGCTCAGGGGTGATCTCTCTCTCTCTCTCTCTCTCTCTCTCTCTCTCTCTCTCTGTCTCTGTCTCTCTCTCTCTCTGTCTCTCTGTCTGTCTGTCTGTCTCTCTCTCTCTCTCTCTCTCTCTCTCTGTCTCTCTCTCTCTCTGTCTCTCTGTCTGTCTGTCTGTCTCTCTCTCTCTCTCTCTCTCAAAAATAAAATAAAACAATGTTCCAGAGGGAGTTTGGTTCCTGGAACTGTTGTGGAGAACTGTGTCAGTTCTATGTCTGAGATCTAGAGTTCAGGGTTGAAAGTCACAGTCTAATCACATGGAGTCCAAATTGGAACCACATGACCTATGTTCAAGATAGGAGGTGCCCATGTATTGTAAAGTATATGAGTTCCTATCCCTAGTAGATAAGAGATTGTTTTGATATGTACAATTTCCCCTTTTTTCTAGTATGCCTTTGCAAGAAGAAATGGCAGTATAGTATATTGCTTGTGCATTTAGAGGTAAGAGTGTCAGGCTCCATCATCTCTGTGCCATGGTTTTGACCTGAGCTATTATCCTCGGCATGACTTTTTCTTTTAGGTTTTTGTATCAAGCAGAACCTAAAAAGGTGGAGTTAAGGAAGAAGAGAAAACAGAAATGAGACTATATATATATATATATATATATATATATATATATATATATATATATATATATATCTGTGTATATATATTTATATATATCTGTGTATATGTGTATATACTCACATATATAAAGGAAAAATAAATAAAAATAAATTTTAAAAATATTAATGGAACAAACTGATGCAGGAGACTACCTTACATTTGGGGATAAACAGGTTAAGAGGTAGTATTATATAGATCTTAACTTATAAAGGAAATATAGGCTTCCCATTGTCTTTTGAGATTTTTTTGTGGGGATGAAAATCCAGAGCACATTTCATCACACATCCTGGTCTTGTTGAGATTGAGAAATGATTTGCAGCAGAAAGGGCTTGGGTAGAGTTCTTGCACTAGGTAACCTTTTGGAGCTGAGTTCTGTATCAAACAACAGTCCACATTTGGGGGTGGGGGTGAGAAGGAGGGCCACAGAGCATGAGTCAGCATGGGTGTTGGTTATATATTCTTGATGGGGCCGAGATGTGAGGCTGGGTTGGATGCATGCTGAAAACAGAAATGGAGAGAGGACAACATTTTGGTGGGAATGCCCCTGATTCAATGTCACTATGTACCTAAAAAATTACTGTGAAAGATTTGTAATCCACTTTGGTCAAAATAAAAGTTAAATATATATAGGACACTATTTTAATGCCCATTTTATTCAATTTTTGTATAATTTTCAATTTGTATTACTTTCTCACCATATCCTAACAGGCATTTAGTTTGGCAAAATGTAAAGTATTCCATAATTATCAGATAAAGGTCTGATTTTGTTATCATTTTTTCCTTCTATATAAAATGTAATGTCATTTTTCATAATATTGGATTTACTATTGATTGAACTTTAGTACTATTCTTTTAGTGAATATATTTAGAGATTTGAAAGTAACCAAGAGATTATCGATTCTTTTTTACTTTAGATAAGCATGAGGAAGTTCAGTTATTGAATAAAAATGCAGTGCTAGTTTTCCAAAACCTTAATATTTATGTGGATCCTTAAATTTATTAAGGCATAGTCATGCATATATAAAAATGTATACCCTGACAAAATATTAAAAATCTCATACATTAAATGATAATCTATAGCAATAAAACAATGAAACACTCAACAGGAACATGTATTTATTTCAGAGTCATGTGTCTATATTGTGCATTAATTAGCATTATTTTCTTTGCTTATTATAGATTTTAAGGTGCCTAGCCAGAAATTTCTCATAATTTGGTTTTTAAAGTTTATCAAGAGTTAATGGGACTGGGGCGATAGCACAGTATATTGCCTTTGCCTTTCATAAGCCAACTTGGGTTCAATTCCTGGTATCTCGTATGGTCTCATGAGCCTGCCAGGAACAGAGATTGGGAAGACACCTGAGCGCTACAAAATGTGGCTACAACCCCTCTCCTTAAATAGTTAATACTCATTTTCCAGGTCTTACCCTTTTGAATGTATTGAATAAAGACAGATAGATGATTCATCATTCTCTATAGAGAACCAAATTAAAGGCTAAATGGGCAACTAGTCATTTAACAATAGCAGTATCAATGTTCACAAGTGAGTAGAGATTTCACACTGCATTCAAGATTCCTTACATTTTTCTCTAAAATTTTATCGTTGGCACAACACAGTGCCCTATGAATGACTGTTCAAGAGCATTCTTCAAACAGAGGTAAGTAAGATTAGTCTCCTAAATTCATGCAGAATATAGGGGGCGTGTGCACATATTCTCAAAAATGAATGATCTGAGAATTACAAACCTACTTTCTGACTAGATAGACACCGTAAATAAAGAAGCTAAAATATCTATATGTTTCATTTAACTTTAAATTCTAAAAAGTGTAAGTTTCTATTTACTCTACATGAATGTGACTTTAGAGATTTCAGAATTGTGATGAGTGTTTTAAACACAACAAAGTAAGTAGCAAAACACAAATAGCTCCACCAAAGAAATTGAGTTTGGATTAAAGACAATAAGAATAGGACAAAGAAAGAAGTCACGTGTTGTGTATTTTTTGTAATATTGTTTTTGCCTGTCGTCCCACCTGGATTTACCAGGTGGGGGCCATTAAGAAAATAATAAAATAGCTTGTTGGGGAGTCTTAAGGGGCTTTTTTGTCAGAGCTGACGGCTGATTCGGTTTGCTTTTTGGAGCTGGCTACAGACTGACAAAAGACTCTCTTTGCTGAACTTTTGGTCCCCTAATCTTTTGTCTGTGTTGATTGTTTACTCCGGATATTATTACCAAGGTCTCCCCCAAAAGGGGGGGGCAGAAGAATGGGATTTAATTTATCTTTTTGGGAGCTATTTGTGGACTCAGAAATAATCAATAAGGAGTTCAAATTCCACCAACAGTCAAGATGTTCATTACAGTGATTTTTTTTGGGGGGAAAGCATGGTAATATTCAGGGATTACTCCTAGATTGTCATTCTGGGACCATTCCTAGTGAGATAAAAGGTCCATGTATAATGCCTGAATGATACCCAGGTTTGCTGTTCTCAGGCCAAGTGACCAACCAGCTATTCTATCACTTTGACCACAAATAAAAATTTGGGTCATATAAAAT
The DNA here is from genome assembly GCF_024139225.1 of Suncus etruscus. Lineage (NCBI taxonomy): Eukaryota > Metazoa > Chordata > Mammalia > Eulipotyphla > Soricidae > Suncus > Suncus etruscus. The sequence goes on from NC_064855.1 coordinate 85,179,829, forward strand.
ATATACATATTTCACATATTTGAATAAATATACTAAATGTGAAGGGGAAGAAAGTTCAAGATAGATAGTCAGAGAGAGATGAAGAAAAGAGAGAATACTGCTTCATTAAAGAAAAATAATATACAACCCAGGATGAGGTGTAAGTGAATCTCAAAATGGGAATGTACATGAATATTTAATAAAAATGTTAAATTGTAGAATTCTCCCAAAATATTAAATCTAAACACAATATATCAAAATAAGTTAGAATATTGACATCTGGGGCCGGGCGGTGGCGCTGGAGGTAAGGTGCCTGCCTTACCTGCGCTAGCCTAGGAGACGGACCGCGGTTCGATCCCCCGGCGTCCCATATGGTCCCCCAAGCCAGGAGCGACTTCTGAGCGCATAGCCAGGAGTAACCCCTGAGCGTTACCGGGTGTGGCCCAAAAACCAAAAAAAAAAACAAACAAACAAACAAAAAAAAAAGAATATTGACATCTATCGAGATCAAAGAAAACATATCTAGTTGTCTGGAGAGATAGCATGGAGGTAAGGTGTTTGCCTTGCATGCAGAAGGACAATGGTTCAAATCCCAGCATCCCATATGGTTTCCCAAATCTGCCAGGAGCGATTTCTGAGCTTAGAGCTAGGAGTAACCCCTGAGCGTCATCGGTTATGACCCAAAAACCAAAATAAGAAAGAAAACATATCTAGTTTCAAACTTATATATCAGTAATAAAATAGAAGAATGTGAGTTTTGAAGGGGACTACATGGCATTAATAATCCTTTTTATTGTTCTTTTGTTGTTGGAGTCACACCCAATGATGTTCAAGGGCTGCTCATAGCTATATGCTCATAAACCACTCTTTGCTTGGGAACCATATGGGAAGCCCGGGATTGTCATATATCAGTCACGTGCAAGGTAAATGTTTTACCATTGCGCTATTGCTCTGGCCCTGTCCTTCTTGTAAATTTTCATTGGGATAACTTGGTCATTTTATGTATTACTGTATCTATAGAGCACATTAGGCTAAATTTTTATTTCAACTTCAGCATGTAGAAAAGAATTAGTTTTTTTTTTCTGGAAGCATAAGATAATAAACATTTTAAAATTTACTGCCATATTATCAATCACAACTCAATTTTGTCTTTCAAGTACAAAAATACCTAACACAAAATACAAAATTAATGGGTATATGTACCAATAAGTCATTGTTTACACTAACACTAAATTTCCATGATAGTAATACATTAATGATCCTTGATCTAAGAGATTTGAAAGCTGCTATATAGAAGTTTCAGACATGGAACTAGGAAAATATTTCTGCTCAAAATTAGATTTTTTTCTTTAAACTTTATTCTTTGAAAAAGATTTTGATATCCAAGATAATACTAAATAAAGTTACATGGAAAAAATTAAGGTTGTCATTTTAATTAATACAAAAAGATCCAGTTAAAAATTATGATTAAGGAGTAACAAAGACAAATATTAATATTGATTTATTTAGTGGAAGGAATAGTTGTAGACTCTGAAAATTTATTGCAATATCACTAAATGTGTCAACATTTAATGTTTGTCATCTTAAATTAATTTAATCAGAGAAAAAATTTTCTCATCCTTCATTTCTTCTTTTGACATTAGTAGAATGAAAACCATACTTACCAACTGAAGGCTGTGAATATATCAATCTATGAAAGGAAGCTAATATAGGTTAGTAAATTTTCATAAACTTTTTGCTTTTGATTCCTTTTCTTCAGAAAAATAGTTATATTAAATGGGTATGCAAATAAAACATTTACTAATAATAAATCTCAAATACATGTGTGTTTTAATAGTTTTTATTCTGACCAACATGAAATACAAATCTTTCACATATTTAAGGTACATAGTGACATTGAATCAGGGGCATTCCCGCCACCAATGTTGTCCTCCCTCTACTCCTGTTTCAGCCTGCATCCCATATCCCCCACTTTTGCCCCCCAGACTGTTCGTATAACTGGTCCCATCTGTGTACAGCTTTTTGTAGATTGGGTATTGATTCTGTTGTTGTTTACTTTGGATTTGGTGTTTTTTATTTCTAGTCAATGTTCATATGACTCTTTGGGCCTAGTACCATCAACATTTTTCCCCCTCAATTTATCATGCAGAACAAGATAATTCAAGTTATATGGTCCTATTTGAAAAAAGAAAAGATTAAAAAAACCAAATGAGTAAACAAAAAACCAAGAGGAGTCTGTCTAGATGTTATAAATATCAATTTAGAAGAAGAAATGAAAAAACGAAGAAAAACATAGCAAGCAAAGAATACAAAAATTAAAAACAAACCAAAAACAAAACAATCACAAAAACCCCAAAAATCAAACAAAAAATGAAATCAGCAACTACAAATAAGTTCCACAGCAATAATGACAATAAAACAATAACCACTAGCATAAAAAAAACAAAATGAAAAAATATAAATTGTGTTTCTTCTTCTTCTTCTTCTTCTTCTTCTTCTTCTTCTTCTTCTTCTTCTTCTTCTTCTTCTTCTTCTTCTTCTTCTTCTTCTTCTTCTTGTCCTTCTTGTTCTTCTTCTTGTTCTTGTTCTTCTTGTTCTTCTTCTTGTTCTTCTTCTTGTTCTTCTTCTTGTTCTTCTTCTTGTTCTTCTTCTTGTTCTTCTTCTTGTTCTTCTTCTTGTTCTTCTTCTTCTTCTTGTTCTTCTTCTTCTTCTTCTCCTTCTTCTTCTCCTTCTTCTTTTTTTTTTGCATAGTCACAGTGAATTTTGGGAGGATTAGAAAGGGAATTCCCTTGACCTAAGAAATACAGGGTTCTTCTGCCATTGAAGAATACTGTCATGAGATTAACTACAGGCTCTATACACACTCATTTTCACACCACCAGGTCTTTTTATGGTCCCAGGAAACTTTCCACTAAATTGTAGATTGTAAAATCAGGCCTCTGTAACTAGAGATCTTGGTATTACACAGGTCATAGGATGAAGCCTAGGATATAGTCTTTCTTTATGGTTCTAGAAGTTCTGTTCCATCACTGTTGTTGTAATTAGTCTTCTAAATTGGTGGTTTGTATTTTGCACCAATCCTAGGATGAAGCCTAGGATAGAGACTTTTATTATGTTTCCAGAAGTTCTACTTTGTCACAGTTGTCATAGTCAGACCTCTGAAATTAGAGCTCTTGGTTACACTACAAATCCTAGGCCGAAGCCTAGGCTAGGGTCTTTCTTATTGGTCCCAAGACAAGTTCTGCCCAGTGATGGTTGTCACAGCCAGTCTTCTGTAGTTAGAGATTGTGGGTTTTGCACAGATTAAAGGATGACTTGCCTTCTGATTTTATCTTAGAATTAGATAATGAAATAGGACAACCTGTTCTTTGCTCAAGTTATTGATGTTTTCTTGGTGTTAGGATATCATATCAAAACTGGTGCAAGATGTTGCTAGAGCTGTATTGGGAATATTCAGGGGGAATGTTTTCCAGGTGCTGTTGCAGGAAGCTGTTCAGGTTATATGTCTGGGATCTAGGGATCTGGATTGAGAGGTTGCTGTCTGATAACATGGAGTCTAAATTGGGTCCACATGACAAATGCTCAGGGTGGGAGTTGCCCCTGTATTATAAAATGTGTGGGTTCTTATCCCTAGTAGATAAAAACTTGTTTTTATACATAAAATTTTCCCCTTTTTAGCATACATTTGCAAAAAGGAATGGTGCCATATTATATTGCTGGTGCATTTAGGGGTAAGAATGTCAGGCTACACCATCTCTGTACCCCTGTTTTGACCTGAGCTTTTAATCCAGGCAAGAAATTTTCTTATACGTTTTTGTACCAAGCAGAATGAAAAGGTGAAGAACTAAGAGATGAATTTAAAGAAAAATACATACACACATATACATATATATAATAAAAGAAAGAAATAAAAATGAATTTTAAAAAAGTAATTAAAGAAAAAAGTTACATTTTTATTTGTGCATAAGTGTTTGCAATCTACAGCTTAAACAACTATAACCTAGGGCATCTGAAAATTTCTCTTATCTTCTGTTAGAATTACATTTAATTTAAGTTACTTGGCAAATACTTCTGAGTAAGTGATTAAAATTCTATTATATGCATGTTATCATTAATATTGTTTAAAAATCACTAACAAAATAACTGTAAGAGTTTTGCTCACAGGTCTTTTGCTAAATATGCTGTCAAAACAAATTTGATTATGAGGATTTATATTCTGGTGTTGATTAGAGTAGTAGGTTTAGGGAAAATGTGGGCAAAGTGACTCATCTCTAAGGTCTGAATTGTAAATATTCATCTTTGGTTAAAAAGATAGAACAGTAGATAAGGTATTTGGTGTATACAGCTGTTTCTGGTTCTATTCCCAACACTACTTATGATTTTCTTTGCAAAACCAGGAGTGGCTCCTAAGCACAGAGCAATGAGTCTTAAACACACATGCTGTAAGCAAAAGTAAAAAAAAAATGCAATAAAAATCATTGATGGCAATTGGAAAAATGGAAATCCTGAAACAAGTCAGAAGATAAACTATAATATAACTTATTCTAGTGGCAAATAATATATGTTTTAATCTAAGTATAGCTTATTGTAATATTTTAATTTTTAACTATATGATATGACATTTAATTCAGAATATAGCTATTATATACTATTAATATTTTTCTAACTGTACTATTTGAAGGTGGTCATACCCAGGAGTGTACAGATACTACTTCTCAATATGTGCTCAGTGACCATACCTGGCAGGCACAGGGCACCATTGAATTCCAAGAATTGGTCCAGATTGACAAATGTCCAAAGTGTAAATTATAATCTTATAGTTCAAGAAATATAGCAACAATAGTCTTAAATTTTATGATTTACTTATTAGTTTTATTGCTTAGGCAATACTGTAATGATCATGATTTATTTTGATATTCTTTAAATATTAAGGGGCCAGAGAGATAAGGCACAGAAGTAGAGCGTTTGCCTTGCATGTAGCCCTTCTGGGACAAATCTGGTTTAATTCCTGCGTCTCTTATGGTACCCTGAGCTTTCCAGGAGCGAGTTCTGAACACAAAGCCAGAAGTAACCCCTGAGCACCCCTGGGTGTGGCAAAAAAGCAATCAATTAATAAATAGATAAACTGCTTTTTAAAAAATAAAAATTACAACATTGTAATTGTTATTTAAAAGGAATTTATATAAAATTTACTTATTAGGAATCATATCTATTGAGAGGGCTGGAAAGATAGGGGACAACATCTATACTGAGTAGAAATTCCAACTAGGACGAGAGGGCAGATTGAAATATAATAAATTATTATGTATGAAATTCTGTAAGCAACATTATTGTAAATCACAGTGCAAAACCATATATACATCACCCCTGAATGCCCAACACTTTCTCTTGAAAATAAAAATGTAAATTACATATAAAATGATTATTTGTAAAAATAGAAATTATTTTGTGAGAAAGCATTGCTCTATTAGAAATTCTTATCCCGTTGCATCTCTCTTTGTAGTTGATGAACAACACAGGATAGAGACATTATGACCACAAAAAATTTTCTCAGAGGTTCTCAATGATTTTATCAAGAACTGGACCTGGAGAGATAATATAGCAGGTAAAAAGTTAGTATAGCAGGTGATTCCCTTAGAAACAATTGACCTGGCTTCAAAATCTGCCACTTCATTTCTAGCGCACTGCCAGCAATGAATGATGCATACGTGTAGAAACATGAAAAAATCCTGAGAAATGTTTTGTATCACCATCCCCACCCCGAAACAAAAATAAAATAATGATAATTATATTATTTTACTTTTTTGTGTTTGTGGGGTTGGGCCAAACCTAGTGAAGCTCAGGTTTTACTTACTCCTGGCTCTGTGTTCAGAAATCACCCCTGGCTGGAGGAACCATATGGGACCTCAGAGATTGAACCCAGGTTTGACCTGGGTCAGCCACATGCAAGGCAAATGCCCTACAGCTATGGTATCACTCCAGCCTCCATTTTTTAACTTTGATACATTATTAGATGTATTTAATTAATACAATATTTAATACAATATAGGTTTAATACAATGTAAAATCCTAAATTAAATCTATAACAAATTTTGTTAAACCATTTTGAAGTTTGTTATACAATTGTGTTTGGTTTTAAGCATGCAATGTTTCAACATCAATCATTTCGCTAGTGTCCAATTTCTTCCATCAGTATCCAACCTTCATTTGTCTCATTCCCACTAAACTGCTTCTACAATAGGAACATCTATCTATCTATCTATCTATCTATCTATCTATCTATCTATCTATCTATCTATCTATCTATCTATCTATCTATCTATCTATCTCTCTGTCTGACTGGCCATCTGGCCGTCCATACATTCATCCATCCATCCATCCATCCATCCGTCTGTTTGCCTGCCTTCCTGCCTGTCTTTCTGTATGTCTGTCTTCATGTCTGTATGTCTATCATTTACCTACCTGTATTCATCTATCATTTATATCTTTATATCTACCAGTCATCTATCTACTTATCTATTATATATAGTCACATTTAGGGGGGTTTGGGCCACACCTAGTGATGCTCAGGCATTACTCCTGGCTATAAACTCAGAAATTTCTCCTAGTTGGGGGGACAATATGGGATGTCGGGGGATCGAACTGTGGTCCATCCTAGGTCAGCCGAGCGAAAGGCAAACACTCTAGCACTTTGCCATCTCTTCAGTCCCAATAGTTACATATGTTTTTGCACTATTATTTATAATATTGTTGCTTACAGTGTTTCATACATAATACATTTCTGCATTTCAGCACAGCCTTCTCTTCCTGGTTGAATGTTTCAACCCAGTACATATGTTTTCTCCTAGTTGTTCTCTTCTCCTTCCTCCTCAAAAGGCATTGTACATACTATATGCCAGTTGTCATTTTATTTCTATTTACATCTTTGGGTATTCATTATTCCCCTATTATGATTCTTGATAGCCTGTTATGAGAATAATTGATCTGTGTTGTTTTCATTCCTTCTAACTAAATATGAGAGTTTCCAGTTAATCTGTGTAGACTGAATGACTGTATTTTCTTAAGACCAGTTAAAATTCTATTTCATAATGAAACACAGTTTCTTCTATTTTGGACTCTTGGGTTGTTTCCAGATTTTGACTATTGTGGATAGTGCTATAAGGAATGTTGTGATACAAATGTCTTTTTTACATTTTTTTACTTGGGTTAATACCAATAAAATGATTTGTGGATCAAATAGATGGTCAATTCCTAAAGTTTTTTTTATGAATGTCTATATTATTTTTCAAAAAATCAGTTAATATTTCACCTGATTTGGATGTAAATCCCTTTCTCCCAAACATCCACATAACCACTATTTATTCATTTTTTACTTTTTAAAATATATTTATTTAAGTAACATGATCATATTTGGGTTACAGTCATAACCAGAACACCCACCTTCACCAGTGTAACATTATCCCCTCCCCCTTCCCATCCCCTGCCTGTATTCGAGACAGGCATTTTCCTACAGTAATTTGATTTTTTTATTGTAAGAATTTATTCAAGAGACAAAATTTATTAACATAATGAGGTAAACTAACATAACATAATATAGTGACATAACATAACATAATATAATTGATATAATAATACATATGAGTCAAAGAAAGTTTCTGATTAAAAACACAATTTTTTTCAATAATAGCTTATATATCTTTCACTGTAGTATTTTAGGTATATATTAATATTGTATCAGGGGAATACCCATCACCAACTATATCCTCCCCCCATTCCAGTTCTCTTTCTATAACCCATATACCCCAGCATCACCCACCGGGCTGCTAGAGTAGGTGGACCCCTCTTTGACTGGCTTACTATTAGTGATCACATATCTTTTTGGTCCTGGAACCCTCCATTGTTTCCCCCTCTATTTAAGAGGCAGAGCTAGAAAAATCGAGGTATGTGGTTTTGTTTGAAGGAATGAAAAGCAATAGATTGGGGTACAAAATAAGAGGAAAAAAAGGTCAAAAGTCAAATATGCTGAAAAAGGGCAGAGTCCCTCGGCTTCCAACCTCAGTTTGAGAGAGGACGTGAAAAAGGTAATTGAGATACAACAACAATACAGAAAAAATTATCGAATTAAATAACCAGTGAGTACTACAGCAATAAAGACAGGCACCATACAATAGTTTCAGTTCTGAAATCAAATTATGCTCGAGTGCAAAAAGAAAGAGAAAGACAAGACAAAATAATATAAAATAATATTGGAGACATCAACTGTAGTCTCCACACCAAAACAAAAACATCCAAAAAAATCGATCAATTAATAAATAAACATGTGGAAAAATGATTGTTTTGTGCTTTATTTACTCCTTTTCTTTATCCCCCTGCATAGGAACAGTAACTACTGGGGATATTGTAGAGGGAATTCCCTTGACCTAGGAGATACAGGGTTTCTCCACCCCTGAAGTATACTGTCATGGGATTAACTTTAGACTCCTTGCATGATCATTTTACTCTCCCCTTGCTGCTTTCGTGGTGTGTGGAAGACTTCTACTTTGTCTTGGATGGTAAAATCAGACCTCTGTTTCTAGAGATCTTGGTGGCTGTGCAGCTCAGGGAATGGAGTTTATGAAGTCTTTCTTTGTGGTTCTAGGAGTTATGCTTCTTCAGTGTCGTTTTAATCCATCTTCTGTAGTTGGTGTTCTTAGTCATTATGTTACTCCTAGAATGGAACCTGGATAAAGTCTTTCGTTATTTTTCTGGAAGACCCGTTCAGTTGCGGTTGTCTCAGTCAGACTTCTGGAACTGGAGCTCTTGTTTGTTGAACAGGTCGTATACCAATAGCTAGGCTAGAGATTTTTGTTGCTGTTGTTGTTGGTCTCTGAATGCGTACTCTTCAGTCTTGGTTGCAACAACCAGTCATTTGTATATAGCGATCTTGGCTTTTGCACAGATCAAAGGGTGACATGATTTCTGATTTTGTCTTATCGATAGTTGATGAGGAAGGACAACTTGCTCTTAGATCAATTTGTTCCATTTCCTCATTGTCAGGTTATCAATTTAGAACTGGCTCACGTTGGTGTCAGAGCAGCATATGGTTTTTGATTTTCTTGTTGTTGTGATGTATGATGTTGATTGATTACCGTATGTTGAACCAACCTTGCATTCCTGGGATAAAACCCACTTGGTCATGGTGTATGATCTTTTTGATGAAGTGCTGGATTTGGTTTGCTAACATTTTGTTGAGTATCTTTGCATCTATATTCATTATATGATTGGTCTGTAGTTTTTTTTCTTGGTGGTGTCTTTGCAATCTTTGTGAATGAGTGTGATATTAGCCTCAAAAAAGGAGTTGGGAAGAATTCCTGTTTTTTTTTTTTTTTTGGTTTTTGGGCCACACCCTGTGATGCTCAGGGGTTACTCCTGGCTATGCGCTCAGAAGTTGCTCCTGGCTTCTTGGGGGACCATATGGGACGCCGGGGGATCGAACCGTGATCCGTCCTAGGCTAGCGCAGGCACCTTACCTCCAGCGCCACCGCCCGGCCCCGAATTCCTGTTTTTTTGATGGTTTGGAAGAGCCTGTGGAAAAGTGGCAGTAAGTCTTCTCAGAATGTTTGATAGAATTTCCCTGTAAATCCATCTGGACCTGGACTTTTGTTCTTAGGGAGTTTCTTAATTACATCATCAATTTCCTCTGAAGTGATTGGTCTGTTTAGGCTTTCTAGGTCTTTCTTTTCAAGTCTCAGAAAATGGTAATTTTCCAGGAATCTGTCGATTTCTACTGGGTTCTCTAGCCTAGCTGAGTATAGTAGTTCATAATATGATCTCATGATATGTTATAATTCTTGGGGTTCTGTTGTAATCTCTCCCCTTTCACTTGTGATCCTATTGATTTGGAAGTTTTCCCTCTTTTTTTTTTTGGTGAGCTTTGCCAGTGGTTTGTCTATCTTGTTTATTTTTTTGAAAAAGCAACTCTTGGACTCATTGATTTTTTTGTATTGCTTTCTTAGTTTCTGTGTTGTTTATTTCTGCTCTGATTTTTACTATTTCTTGCCTTCTAGTTGTGGTTGGATTTCTTTGCTGCTGTTGTTCCAATTTCTTGAGATGATCCTTTAAACTGTTGATTTTGTCAATTTCCTCTTTCTTGACATAGGCCTGTATTGATATGAGTTTCCCTCTAATTACTGCTTTTGCTGTGTCCCACAAATTTTGACAAGTTGTCTCTTCATTATCGTTTGTCTCAAGGAATCTTTTTATTTCTTCCTTGGTTTGCCCTTTGATCCAGCTTTTTTTTTGAGCAGTGTGTTGTTTAATCACCAGGTATTAGTTTTTCTCCATTGCTTCTTCTTTCAATTAATTTTGACCTCTTTTGCATAGTGATATGATAGGGTGTTTCTAATGATCCTTACATTTGTGGTATTATATAGGTTTGATTGGTATCCTAAGACATGGTCTATTCTGGAGAAGGTTTCATGAGGGCTTGAGAGGAATGTGTATTCTGTTTTCTGGGAGTATAGGGCCCTATATAAGCCTATTAACCCTAGATCTTCTAATTTTTCATTTAAGGCTCTGATTTCTTTGCTATTTTTTTGTCTACTGGGTCTGTCTAGTGGTGATAGTGGAGTATTGAGATCTCCTACTATTATCACATTTCCTGTCATGTGTTTCTCCAAGTTAGTGAGCAACTGCCTCACATATTTTGCTGACTCTACATTAGGTGCATAAATATTGATCAGGGTTAGAACCTCTTGATCTATTGTTCCCCTGATTAGTATGTAGTGACCCTCTTTGTCTCTGATCACTTTCTCGAGGTTGAATGAAATTTGGTCTAATATAAGAATGGCTGTCCCTGCTCTTTTTTGTTGTCCATTGGCTTGAAAGTTTGATTTCCATCCATTTATTTTAAGCCTGTCCTGTATTTGTAGGTGTGTTCCTTGCAGGCAGCAGAAGTCCGGTTTATGTTTTTTAATCCAGTTCTCTACTGTGTGTCTTTTAATGGGAGAGTTTAGTCCGTTAACATTTAGGGAGATTATCGACAGAGAGGGCTGTTGTGCAGTTGTGTTGTGTAGGGTGGTTGTTGTTACAATTGGGGGTTTGGATTGTGTAGTTTATCTCTGAGTAGGTCGTTTAGGATCAGTTTTGTTTGCACAAATACTGCAAGCTCATTTTTGTTTGAGAATGTCTTTAGGCTACCATCCCATATGAATGACAGTTTTGCTGGGTATTGTACCCTAGACTTGAAATGTCTTTCATTCAGTCGTTTAAATATTTCATTCCACTGTCTTCTTGCTTGAATTATTTCAAATGGGAGATCTGGTTTGATTCTTTTGTCCCTTTCTTTGTACTTGAGGTTTTTTTTTTTCCCTTATTGCTTTAAGGAGTTCATCTTTCTCTTTTTTCTTTGCCATTTGGATTATAATATGCCTTGGTGTTGATTTATTAGGGTCTATTTTATTAGGGACTCTTTTCACTTCCTGGATTTGCACAGTCCTCTTTCTAAAGGGTGGGGAAGTTTTCTGCTATTATTTCCCTAACTATTTGTTCTTCCCCTTTTCCTGTTTCCTTCCCTTCTGGTATACCTACAATTCTTAGATTATTTCTTTTGTTTTTGTTCATTAAGTACTGGACTTTTCCTTCTAATGCCTTGCCTCTTAATTTCTTGTTGGTTTCCTGGTCATTTTTGGTTTGCAGTTTTCCTTCAAGTACTACTATGTGCTTCTCCATCTCTGCGATTCTGCTTGTCTGGCTTTTTACGGTGTCTGTTAATTCCTTTAAATGCTTTTGTATGGGGTCTCTCATATTCTGTATCAGATCTTCTTTAATTTGGTTAAATTGTTCCTCCATGGATTTTTTGTACTCGGTGGCTAGAGATTCTCTCATTACCTGTACCATGGCTTGCATTTCCTTTCTCATGGCTGCTTTTAAATCTTCATCTCTTGGATCTGTGTGTTTTGGTGAACTTGGGAACTTAATAGGAGTTCTCTCTGTATCTCCAGCTGTTAGGTTCCTCCTCAGTTTACCCATGTTTTTGTGTATGTATTGGTGTGGCTTGGAGAGCAATGTCTTCCAATTATGGCCTGCTTTTGCTCCCTGAGATGTTGTGCTGTGTCCCTTCTCTGGATTGCAGCTCTGAGTGGGACTGTTGGGTGGGCTGGCTGAAGTTTGGCTTCTAGCGTGCCCTCTAGCAGGAGCCTGGTTAATGTTCCCTGCTCTTGCTGCCAGCCAGTGCAGTACCACTCCGAGCCACAGTGGTGAGGGACGCTGTTGAGCCTGGCTATTTTGCCCTTCTTCCCTACCTGGAAGTCAGTGGACCGCTTCTAGAAGCCTCACAGATGCAACAGGGTGGAGGGGCGGAGGCAAAGGACGATCTCCCACCTGGTGCCACCTCTAGAAGCCTCACCGATAATTTGTTTTTAAGTTCAGTAAGTTGCATTTCTTTTCCTTAAAGGATAAGAGTAAAAAAATATAGGTCTTGGGTAACTGTGTTATAGACTTGAAATAACTATGTAAATCAAGATCATGAGAATCAACACTGTTGTAAAGTGTGATAGTGGCAATCGCCATTGTTTGCATAGGTCCAGAAAAATGGGGAAAATGGAAAAAAAATCTTTGACCTGATTCCAAAAAGGCCTCACCCCAGAAGTTTATTGGCATAAGACAGACTCTGGGTTCCAGGCATACCAGTCTATCCAACTCCTGTCATTCTCAAGGTCCCGGTAAAAATTTTTCACACTTTAGCTATTGTTGGTATCAGATTCTTATATTTTGGGGGAAGGGGGTTTGGGCCACACTCGGCGATGCTCAGAGGTTACTCCTGGCTGTCTTCTCAGAAACAGCTCCTGGCAGGCATGGGGGACCATATGGGACACCGGGATTAGAACCAACCATCTTTGGTCCTGGATCGGCTGCTTGCAAGGCAAACACCGCTGTGCTATCTCTCTGGGCCCAGATTCTTATATAAAGACTCTGGATTCTATGCATTTCTTTCATCGATGTCTGGCTGATGTGGAGCATCCTCTAGTTTCAGCATACCCTCAAATGTGGAGTTATCTGCCCTGCATGCAGACTGTTGCTGAGTCATCTGGATATTAGGAGCACTCTTTGAAGTAAGTCAATGCCAAAGCAGTGATAGGTCTTCCCTGGTAGAGGCTTGGATCCTGGTAATGTTATAGACAATTGTGATTTTTTCCATAGATGGTATCCATTGTTCAGGTGTGTGTGGGCGATCCCCATTCTTCTGAGGCCTGAGCCAAATCATTATGCCAATGTTCAGGGTAAAAGGCCTAATTATATTACCAAATTTGTATTCCCATCTCTATTAGGTAAGAACTTGTTTGCATATGTATTATTTTCCTATTTTAATGTGCCTATGCAAAAGAGAAGCAATGCACAAGATATTGTCGGTGATCTGGGGGCCGACGAATAAAGTCCAACATTCCCCGTAACTTGGTATAAATGTGAAATCTATACAGAGATACTCTTCTACCAGTATTGCTTATAAAACAGATCTCAAAGGGGGAAAATAAAACAATCAAATAACAAATCCAGTGGGCAAAATTGTCACTATGTGAGGATATTTGAAAAGAGTTATAGATGTTAAGGGAATACATCTGAGATATACAAAGGAGATACATGTGACCCTTTTATGTTTTAAAAAGAAAAAAAAGAAAGAAAGAAAACAAGGGTATTTGAAGACAACAGGTGATAGTTGAGTTTGAGACATGTTTTGCGGCATTATGGAACCCTATATTGTCATTGAACTAGGGGTTTTGCTGAAGCTGATTCCGGTATTATGCAACTGTCCATAGTTTGATGGGGGCAAGAGGGGCCACCAAGCATTGGTCAACAGGCGTGTTGGTTGTAGCTATTTGTAGAGGCATGAGCTGGGGACCAAGAGGGTGTCTTTCAATGAGGAGCTGGATGGTGGTGTTGGGGCAGAAGGTCAGTCTTGGTGTCTATCCAGTTAGGAACTGAGGATAAAGAGGGTTGAATAAGGGGAAGATAATGGTTCAGGGATGGGGGATAAGGAGGTAGGAAAGACACAGGGGTGAGGGGAAAGGTAATATATAAAAGACTAGACAATAAAGCTCTATTTGAGTGTTTTATCCAAATCTTGGGCATCCTGATTCCATTCCTAGAATCAGTCTAGGATCAGGAACGTTTTTGGATAATGCTTAAAAAGTATATTTGTTTGCGCCCGCGCAGTTTTAAAAAATAGTATTAGTAGCAAACAATACAGGGGGGTCAGTATATATAGGGGAGGGGTTTCCCTCCATGCTCGCCTTCCAGGGCTAGCCATGAAGACTCGCCTGGCGTGAGGGGGTGAAGACTCGCCTGGCGTGAGGGGGTCCCAGTCTCCTGGACCAAGTGTTCAGTCCAGGAGATCTGTGGCCTACTGTCTGACCAGTGACCCTGACATACCAGAAAAAAGAGGGACAGCTTTTCTGGCATGTAAGCACTATTTATTCTTACACTTTTTATTATGTGCCAGTCTGTGGTTTGAGATATTTCATTGTTTTGATTTGTCTCAACATGGTAATTAGTGACATGAAATAGTTTTTCCATTTAATTTTTGGCCTTTGTATTTCCTTTTTGAGGAAATTTTTGTTCATGTTTTCTCCCCATTTTTTTATGTGTTTGGATATTTTTTCTTGTAAAGTACTACCATAACCTTATATATCTTTAATATTAACCTCTTATGAGTGTTGGGTCAATCTTTTCTTCCATTTCAGAGGTTATCGTTGTATATTGGTCACCATTTCCTTCAAAATAAAAAAGTTTCTTAATTTAATGTAGTCCGATTCATTTAGTGTTGTTTCCACTAACTTGCTCAATGGTTCTTTGTCCTTAACTTTGCCTTTAACTTCAATTTTATGGAGAGTTCTTACCACATTTTTCTATATGTACCTTGTGGATTCAAGTGTTATATCATGTGAGATATTAAGTCAAAATAGTTTTTATTTGAAATTTCTGTAAGGTGTTAGAAAGTGCTGTACATTCCATGTCTTTTGATGTGCTAACAAGTTTTCGCAACACCACGTTTGAAGGACTTTTCTTTCATATTTAATTCTTTTTTATTTTACTAATAATAACTAATCATATATCTGATAATATTTTTAAGATATTCAACTCTATTGATTTGATCTGATCACCTGTCTTTATCCCAGTAACATGATGATTTTTATTCTTAGTAGTAGTATTATTATATTAGATATAATATTATATTACACTACTACTACAACTAATACTATGATTATGATAAAGAAATCACTACTGTTTTTGTAATACAGTTAGAAGTTGAAGAAAGTGATAGATAATTTTCATTTTCTTTTTCTCAAAATTATCTTTATATTTTTAGACTGGGGATGGGAGGATGGTCCCATATAAATTACAGGACATTTTGAAATATTCCTTTAAAAAATGCCATGGTTCTAATTATAGTATATTTATTTTTAATTTTTAGAATAGACAGGAAGAAAAGAAAAAACTAAAACCTGTCTCCTCTATAACTGTACTATAATAATATATTTTGGATTCCATAAGAGGCTGTTTCTTATTTTATGCTTTTAGATCTTGTCAAAATTTTAATCTTTTTTATCTATTTTATTAGTTATGGAAATTATAAATTGTGAATTTGATTTCAACAGTTATTTAAATATATCAATTTTAATAAATCTACATTGAGAAAACTGAGAATCAAGAATAAAACACATTTATTTAGTTCTTTATAATATATATGTATATATATATATTTTTTTATTTTGGGGCCACACCCATTGACGCTCAGGGGTTACTCTTGGCTATGTGCTCAGAAATTACTCCTGTCCTGGAGGACCTTATGGGATGCCAGGTATCAAACCAAATTCTTTACTGGATCAGCTGTGTGCAGGGCAAACACCCTACTACTGTGCTATCGCTCTGGCCCTTATTTCCTTATATATTTTTTAAAAAGCAAATACAGCACTATATTATATTACCTTAATTTTAAATCTTGGAACAGATAGAGTTTCAATACCTAAAATATAAGTCTAGTTTTGTCTCCTCTTTCTGGTGACAGAATATGCTTGAGAACATTTCTAAAATCAATAAAACAGGGGTGCAAGATTAATTATTCTTCTCTCAGGTATACTTTTTACTTTTTCACTGCTATTTCTTTTTCATTATATTCTCAGTGAAAAAAATTAACATCTAGTTTTTCAAAATAAACTTCCCAATAAATGTTCACTATATAAAGCTTTAAAAAATAATTTTAAAATATCTAAGTTTAAGTTTATATAATTTTTTCCTTTAAAGTCAATAATTAAGAAAACCTAAGATTAGAGATATAGTGGATTAGGTATAGTATGTGCCATGCACATAAACAACAAAAAGTTCATTCACTTTTACCCTATCTGATCTCTGAGCCCATCAGGAGTGATACTTGAGCTATGATTAACCCCAGTGCATCACCAGTTATAACTAAAAAATCATATACATAAAAAATAACTAAAAAACTTCATTTACTCAAAAAATACCATGTTTTTTTTGAAGCAGTTATAAAACTAATCATTACTTTCAAATGAGCATAAGCACTAGATATTCTATATTTATTTAGTATTTATTTTGTTGCATTAGACCTAAAATTAAATATAGTATTTACTATCATTTTCAAGATGTGGAAGTGTTCACACAATATTTTGTTAAATACAAAAACTAGGACAGAACTTTTATTTTGTTAAGTACACATTGTAAGACTTTTGAATATAGAGATGCCAAGGGTATATTTATTGACAAATGCACAAAAAATTAACTTTACTGTTTAAGTTAATACATAAGAGGTCTCTGATATGTCAATATTGACATACTCATGGAAGTGTTTTCCATAATTACAACATAAACAAATATTAATATTATAATCCAATGTTTTAAAATATAGGAATCACTTCAGTGATTTAGAATTCACTGTACCTCAGTATGATGCATCTTTATGTAGTCAGACTACAAAAGAAACTCTGCAAAGTTGCTTGTGAGTTGCTCTGGTTGGGGAGGAAGAAATAGGCAGACTTGGTACAGAGACATATGATGAAAAAGCCAAATATGGACAACTAAGTTTATCATGTGTGAATATTCATAAGGCATTTCTTTGACATTTCCCCAAGATTTTAGGTCTTTATAAAATAGAATTTTGTTCTGAAGGTGCTAGGGAAACACTTCAAGTATAAAATTTGGTGCCTGAAAAATTAAATATCCTTGTCATATCAGGTCATCAAGGCATCTTCTACATTTGTCCTTTTGAAAATGTTTCAAATCCCTATGGTAAAGGAATAAACACTCAGCCAGAAGAAAGTGGTGCTAAAACGTGGTAAGGTATGCAATAATACTGTAAATAATATTGCAAAAAATTATATATTTTAAAGAAAAGCACACCTCTGTAGAGTCAGTCTGATAGGAGGCAGATGGGGGTTTTGGGGAGGGGAGTCATTAGTGGAGGAAAGTGGACATTGGTGAAGGGATTTATGTTGAATTATTGTAAGCCTGAAAATTAAAAATAATTTTGTAGTTTTACAGTGAATACATAAAAAGCATTTAAATGAAGTTAAAATAAAGAAATAAATAAAAAGTTAAAATAAAGACAACATAAAATCTTTAGAAGACAATATTAAATGTGAAATCATTCTAGGTACATAGTGTGGGAAAGATTGTGTTTCATATTATGGTCACTACTAATTAGATCAAGCTTAAATCACATAATTCAGTTGAAGAACTTTGTATATCCAGAAATATATACTTTACAAGAACAAGTACATTTGTAAGGCATCATTCAGTCCCATTAAAGCCAAATCAGTGTAATAATATAGCTAGCTTCTCATGAAGAATTGTTGACATATCCAGACTATAAGTCACTGGCCACTGTAATTTAATTGATTATTTAATCCTAGAATTTTTGTAAATTTTTACAGAAAATTGTAACAATGCACAAATTTTGATTATAGCTCCTTTATATCCCTTTAGGTTCATTTTTCTCTTTTAATTAAATTTTTAAAATATAGAAAATGTAATATTTATAGTAATTTTGATATATTCTGCATATTTTCACAGTGTACAAATCTTTATATTTTATGACAATGTTTAAAGATATTGCACAAGAAAACAATTTTCTGGGACTGGAGCAGTGGAACAGCTGTAAGATATTTTCCTTGCCCTTAGCTGACTAGGACTGACCACAGTTTGATCTCCCGGTATCCCAAGCCAGGAGCGATTTCTGAGCGCATAGCCAAGAACACCTGAGTGTCACTAGGTGTTGCCCAAACACCACAAAGAAAGGGGGAATTTGTTGTAGTCTAGATAAATGATTTATAATATTTAATTTTATATTTTTATTTGAATATGACAATTAAGTATCAATTAATTAATTAATTATTAATACACAATTATTTTTGAAAAAGTAAAATGCTTTTATTTACTGTACATCAGAATGTTAATGTTTATCACATAACTATCACTCAGAAATTAAAAAGAAAACAATAAAATAAAAGTTGCTTGGGGCCATAGTTAATGCATAGTGGGTAGATGTGTTTGTCTTGTACATGGTCGACCAGTGTTCTATTTTCCCACATTCTATATAAAAGCCTAGCATGCCAAGAGTAATTTCTGAATAAAGAGCCAGGAGTAACTCTGAGTGTCGTGAGGAATAACCCCAAAACCAAAATAATAATAATTAATAATAATAATATAATATAATATTGCAATGAGTGGTTTTATACTCCTAAAGACCTTATTAATCAATACAGATACATTTTTCATTTATTTGTTTTTTGTTTTTGTTTTTTTGTTTTTGGGCCACACCCGGTAACGCTCAGGGGTTACTCCTGGCTATGTGCTCAGAAGTTGCTCCTGGCTTGGGGGACCATATGGGACACCAGGTGATCGAACCGCGGTCCGTCCAAGGCTAGCGCAGGCAAGGCAGGCACCTTACCTTTAGTGCCACCGCCCGACCCACATTTTTCATTTATATTATCTTTTTCTCTCCACACAAATTAGTATAGTACAAAGTTGTGGCTACTAGATCAGAATAAAATATTAATATTGAAGTCAGAAAAGCATTAAAAAGGCCATACCTCACACAATGATCATTCATGTCATTTTTAATGAGTATTGTTAATATTTTTCAAACCTTAGAATCCTAGCAATGACACTTTTTTATATTGCTTTGGATTCTATACATACGAATCAATATTCATTAACGTCACTTATTTTCAAAGTGTATTTCTAGTGTTTATTTACCAGAATCTTAATGCCTTAACTTAGTATCTTAATTATTTTTTAATTTATTTTAAAACAACTGTTTATTTTAATTGGAATGGTTATATCATCACAAAGTTTTTAATTGAACTTCTAAAACTCCTCTTAACTCATTAATACTTAATTTTAGCTGTAAATTTGAATAATATAAGCTTTTAAATATTTTTGTTGTATATTGAACTACAGTCGCTATTTTCAGACATTATATGATTACAGAAGGGAAGTAGATATGACTATACTGTTACATTTACAGTATACCTTTGGGGCTGTTTTGTTGGCTTCGAATCACATCTTCCTTTGCTCAGAATTTACGCCTGGCTCTAATCTCAGAGTTCACTCTGGCAGAGCATGAGAAACATGGGATTAAATTCAGATAAACTGCATGCAAGGTATACACTGTACTATCGTCAGTACTTGCATTATATATATTATATATGCATATATATATGCTGGCTACTCAGCACTCAGGTATTACTATTGGCTTTGCAATTAGAAAAAACTTCTGGCAGATTAGGAGAACCATATGGGATGCTGCAAATAGAACACAGGTCAGTCACATACAAAGCAAATATATAGCTCTAGCCCAATATGTATAAAAATATTGAGTGAATGATCCACAGACTCAATAAGGATGAGAATAAATGGTCAATAATGATCATTATACCTAAGAACTATAAAATAGCAATGTAGGTTATTAAAAATATTAGTAATGAAATATAAGTGAATTAGGTGGTCATAAAATATTGCTGATCCTATGTTTGAAGAAGCATCACAACTATTTTAAAACAGGAAAAGAATGTAGCAAAGCTTAAGATTAAAAACTGATTTAAAAGGTTAAATGATATGGAACATTGAAATGAATAATGAGTAAGAAATACCATTTAAAAAAAAACAAAACAAAAAAAAAGAAATACCATTTACATTTAAAAGATATTAGTATATGTAATTATTTTTCTTTTAATTTAGAATTACTTAGTTCAGACCATAGTTAAATATTATTATTTTAATAAAGAGGAATCTCAGTTCATATTTTTAGATATGGAGTCTGCATCCTATAAATTTACTATCAATTGAACTGATCAATTTCTTAAACAATAAAGCTAATTTGAGGTTTATTTACAATTTTCTTACTTAATATAATAAGTATTAAAATTTCAGAACAAATTTGACTTACTATTTTTAAAAATATAGTGACAATAAAGTTATTGTCTTCAAATGTATCTGTAATATTTTAGTTTGTCCTGATGTAAAATATGGTATATATAAAGATAATTATTATAAAATATAACATTTTATTCATAGTTTGAAAATTTCCTGGCAATATTTAAAATTAATAGACATGTTTTCTATATTAATTAACATAGAAGTAAATATTTATTATTATAAATGTTTAAATAAACCCATTTTTATAAATTGTTTTATTCAGTTCAGTCTTAACTACAAAATATTTAAAATGCATAGGTAATCTAACTTAATATTTGCACTAAGTAAAGCTACTTATTTTATATCCATTACAATTTTCACAATTAACATATATAAGCATTATATAAATCTGCATTAATATCTATGTTACAGGATTCTACACAGGGCTTATTTCTGGCTTTGTGCTCAGTGATTAATCTGGTGGTACTTAGAGAACCATATATAGTCCATGTTGGGGCCAGAGCAGTGGTGCAAGCAGTAGGGTATTTGCCTTGCAAGCACTGACCTAGGACAAATTGCAGTTCTATCTTCTGAAGTCCCATATGATCCCCCAAGACAGAAGCTATTTCTGAGATCATATCCAGAAGTAATCCCTGAGCATCACTGGGTGTTGCCCAAAACATTAATAATAATAATAATAATAATAATAATAATAATAATAATTAATAATAATAATAATAATAATAATATCAATAATAATAAACTCCCCGAAAATAAAAAAGAAAAATCATTTTGGTGCCAAGGGTGAAACCTGTGTCAATCCCATGCAAAGGAGGCATCTTAAGCATTGTATTATCATTTCTCAAATTTTAATAACTTTTTTTAGATATAAATGGAAAAATACTTTGGTATAACTTTTTATACTAAAGTAGAACTTTTTTATACTAAAGTTAAAGAACTCTACATTTTAATCCTCAAAACTGTCATTTTAATTGTGGAAACTGTTTAAATTGAGCTTTAAAGACTAATATATTTTTAATACTGCACTTTTTTTTATAGAGTATGGGAGGAAAGAAGTGGAATAAATAATCCAGTTACTTAAAGATTTCAAGTTCATTTTAGGTTCAATCACTGAAGTCAATTGCAACCTGAATTTTTATCTGTAATCCTTTTTGCAAGTTTTATATCCCAGGTGATATCAAATACAGTATTATAGATCTAAAGCTATTTTTGTTATAGAAAACATGTAGCATTAACAGGCTGAGTTGTTTGGATAACTTCAATAATTCATTTGCCTTTAAAATACAATTTTTGTATCATTTCAAAGACTAATAAGCTAACAGAATTCAATTTTCATGTTTCTTGAGTCTTTGGATCTCTATCCAGAATTCTGACAACTATTATCCATTGTCTGAATTATGTGACTGCTGTGGTAAAAAATGAGACATAACGAATTATCTTGTTACAAATATAATACACAGAACAGCTGGAAGTTCTCTGTCTCTTACTCTCATTCAGACTGACTTAAGCATCTAGCTTCAGTTTTCCTGCTTTTTGAATAAAGTGCTTGGCAGGTTCAGAAAGTCATGCACTTTGCCAAAAATTTCTTATGAAGAAAATAAAGAGACTCCAGCAACTTCACCTAATTTTATTTAGCTTCTTATATTTCTTTCATTTTTTTTGCCTATGAAAATCAATTGAGATCTTTATTTTAATGTATACATGCAATATTTCTGTGCTTTTGCTTATGTCTCACTTATCTTATTTTACAAAATGTCAACATCAAAATGGTTTAGTACTGAAAATGGCTTTATATTGGACTACATTTTGTATGAAATTCAATATAAAAATGACTTAAAGCATCTAAATATAAAAAGATAACTTATACATGTTGAAACGATAGAGCAGCAGTAAAATATCAAAGTGAAAAGCATTTGTTACTTTATAGCGTTTAAAGAATTTCTGAAAATCTTTAAAATATAAATATATATTCTTGTTCACACAACTATGTACATAATTGTTCTTTTTTATGTTAGTAGTTTTTTTTTTGAGAGTAAGTACTTTTCCTGCTTTATTCATTACAGTGATTTAACTTCACTAATAATAAATACACATGGTAAGTTCTCTATAAATACTTTCTAATTGAAGCAATACAGTATAGTTTCTTTTATAGGATGTCTTTTCTCTTTTTATTTTTTATTAATAATTTTTATGTTGATGATATTGGATTACAAATCATTCACAGTAGTATTTCAGGTACATAGTGACATTGAATCAGAGGCATTCTCACCACCAATGTTAGTTTTAAAAAGGGAGCATGCCTTCAACATCATTTAGTATATAGTGACTGTGTGTACTGACGAATAGCAGAAAGGAATACATGTGATCTAATTAAAATTTCTCAATTCTAGAATGTTTGTGAAATATATCACATATTAAGTACCAATATGTTTTCTCCTTTCCTTCTTTCTCTCTCCCTACTGTCTTTCTCTCTTTAAGTTATGCTATTGATACAATGATCCATGCCTGTAGGGAATGTCTCACTAACTTAACCAAGAAATTTTAGATATAATCAAGCCACAGAAGACTTAGACAGTCATTCCAGTTTTTCTCTGTAATTGATCCCTCTATACACACAACTCAGCCTCAGGAAGGAATAAGACATAGCAGAGTAAAAAGAAATCTGTAAGGATTATCAACTGTGAAAATTAAATACCATATATATTTTTCACATAATAATTAGAGGAGGGAAAGTGTTTTGTTTTTAAGAGGGCAATAAGAAAAAAAACATAAAGACTAAAACCATAGAGACTAAGAACAAGAAAGAAATTGAAAAAATTAAACATAAACATTAAACATAAGTGGAATAATTTTATACCAATGAGTAGTTTAATCTCTTTGAACTAAATTTCTTAGATATATAGTATGAATAAAAATTTACCAATTCAAATTAAACATAATTATCTTAGACTTTTATTAACACCATTAACTTTATCAAGTTTAATTCCATAAAATGTTATTTCCACTTTAATTTAAGTTAAAACACATATAAGTTTATGTGTATGTATGTGTGCAATTAAGTAAGATATATTTTAATCATCCAAATTTAAAATAATTTAACCACATATGAACATGATATTTGGTTGCAGGTAGACTGTGTTTGAAAAAGCAAAAAAATATATCAGCAGGAGTTGAACCTTAAAGTGTCCTTAGTCACATTAACTCAATCATAATAGATTCATTTATTTCTATTCTTGGTATTCTAGAGCAAAGCAGCTGTTAATTGTATCTGAATCACAATTTTTTACTATTTATTACATTCAATATTTTGTTCATTTTTTTTGGAGTTCTAAGCACTGTGGATATTTAAAGAACATGTCAGTTAACAAAGTGTGTGGCCCCTAACTTCATGTTGGAACTGATGCCATTGTACATTTCCTTTCACGTGCTGCAGATTCTTCCACATTCAGTATTGTAATGTATGGTATGTGAGATATTCATGTTTGTATCCTTGAAGAAATAATGTGTGATTAATCCCCAAAAGCAGACAGGAGAACAAATTAGTTTAGATATGTTTTATGATTTTTCTTTTTTTATTAATTTTTTTATTTTGAATTATGAGAACAAAAGATGCAAAGAAAGAGGACAAGGTAAAGTTACAGTGGAAGGACAATCAGCCATAACATAATTCTCAGAAGAAGTCCCCTTGCTGATATCTTAACTTTGAACTTTCAGCCAAAGAACATTAAGATAAATAAAACAGAATTGATGTACAATTACTTTGTCCCTCAAGTCCCCAGATTGTAGCACATTATAATATTTCTTAACAGCACACAAGGCAATATAAAGCCATAAAACTTATGTAACTCCTTAAACATTAGAGGCATAGTATTTTTTACATTTCCATGTACATGCATATTAGCTTAAGTTAACCTCAAATTTTAAGTGGGTGCATTTTAAGGATTAGAGTCAAAGGAGCACAGTAAAAACGGTGTTAGAGTGGCAATTGTTGTTTGCATAAGCCCACCAAAATATGAGAGGCATGGAAAGGAATAACCTTGGCCTAAATACAAAGAGATCCTACCCCTGAAGTTTCCTGGCATAAGACCAACTCTAGGCTTCAGGCAAGTTATTGTCCGATCCAAGACATTGTCTGTAGTGCCAATACACTATTCACACAGTCTCTGTTGTTGGTATCATGTTTCTGTATTAAAGATTCTGGAATCTGCATATCCTAAATTGAAGTCATGATGTGGAGTGTCTTCTCGTTTCACCTCACCATGAAAGGGCAATGCAGGAAGCCCTGTCCTGTAAGCAGGTCATTGTTAAGTCTTCTCATTGTTAAGGGAAGTCTCTTTTCAGCAGGACGATGTCTGAGCAGTGGTAGGGTCTTCCGTGGTAGAGGATTGCTTCCACGCTATAACTTTTGCTGAATATTTTCTTATACAGTGATGATCCCCCCCCCATGTTTTTTATCTTCTCTTTGTGAACTGCTCAATATAAAATTTGGTGTGAAAGAATCCCTCAGTTTAATGCTTATGTTTGAACCAAGTCATGGGTATTGTTGGAAATGTTCTTACGCCCCCATATATCTGATAGCACCACGTGGCTTTATTTCTTGTTTTATGATTTTTCATATTTCATTCCATGATTCTCTTTCTTGTCTTCTTTTCCTTATTTATTCTTGCATAATATAGTAACATACACATGTATATGAGCATCTCATTAATACTATTATACAATAATGAAGAGTTTAGTAGTTCCTCAAACTAAGGACTATGTTTCTTTGTCATTGTCTTATATATTTTTGATGTAACCCCTTATCAGAGGAGTTTTGGATGCTTTCTCCCATCCCTATGAATGTATTTTTATTCAGGTCATCATTCCATTTGTGGAGTAGAAACATCTAAATTATAGTCTCAATTGTTTCTTTTTGCTTCCACTTGCTATGTCAGTGGTATTCCTTGATGACATTAGAATCTATGTCCTAAAGAATTCTACGCTTTCTTCTATATGTTTGTGTGTTCAGATCATATCAAGGCCTTTGATTCATTGTGAGTTGATTTTTGTTTTGTGCATGGCATTAAAACATGGTCTGAATTAAAAAACGTTTCTCTTAATATAATTGACTATTTTCCCAACTGTATTTGTTGAAGACACTTTCCTTCTTCTGGTTCATTATTTTAAAATATTTCACAATGGGAAATTTTGTATATTTTTATTTTATATCAATGTGTATTCTTTTGCAAAGTGTCTGTGCATCTCCTAACTTTATTTGTGGATTGAATTTCTGTGTTTTCTGGAGGGCGGGGTGGGCTTTTGGCCCACACCCAGGGCTCTCCGGAGTTACTCCTGTCTCTATGCTCAGAAATCGCTTCTGGCAGGCTTGGGGAACTATATGGGATGCCAGGAATCAAACCCAGTTCAGTCCTGATTTGGCAGCGTGCAAAGCAAACTCCCCACCGCTATGCTATCTCTTGGGCTCCTGAATTGCTAGATTTTTTTGTTGCACTATTTGAATGCTTTTTAGATCTTGAATTTCAACCCTTTATCAGAAGTATGGTGTGCTTTATGGTTTCTTTTTGTTAGAATTTGTGTTTATTTTGCTGCGTAGAAATCTTTTAAATTGATATGGTTCCAAATGTTTATCTATATTTTTACTGTCTTTTATACTGTAGTCATCTCATTAAAGACTCCACGTTCATGTTTTTTATTTCTTAGGTAGGTGATATATACATTTTTACATAGGTAGTGAAATATACATTTTTACTACTAGCATTCTCTTTTCTCAAACAGCAAAGACAATAATGATAACTATCCATCAGGCACAATATAGAAACTGTTCTTTTCTTAATTTGATCCACTTATCTAAAATAAGTATACTTCTTTTCTTGTAGTATTGCATTTCAAGTAAACTTGATTGTTTTACTTCGTCTTGATTTTTAAATTTTATAACATATTTTACATAGATCACTCTTGTAGAATTGTTTTTGTAAAATATGCTATTTTATGTAGTTCACTTTGAATTTTCTTTAAGGTATTTTAGCCATCATTTATCTCTCTAGTTTGAATTTTTATTTATACTTAATTCTATGTTCTCAAATGTTTATGTGATAAAGTCTACTGGTGCCCCAAGAGGAAGTATATTATAAAGTTAGATTGTGAGATGTCTGACTCTTTTGTCAATGTTGGTTGAAGGAGAGCTTATCATATTCCTTAAGAGAGGAAACTGATATCACACTGCACATCAGTAATGTTTTCCCCCTTTAAGAGATTGGCAACTAGCCACTGAAACACTCAATGGAGTTCTCTATTGATTGCCTTGTGGTTTTCAGAAGAGTATATATTTCTGTATCTGAAGCACTATGATTCTACTGCAAAGAAGTGTAAATCATTTGTAGATATTTTTCAAAGTTTTGAGGTCATGATTTTAATATCTTAGACAAAAAGAATTTCATGTTGGGATTTTATATTTCAGATGGCTATATATTCTTAAAAAGATATTATTTATAAAGATAAAGCACTGTACATAATTTTATGTATTTTGTATCATTTTTTTAGGTAGCATCTACATTTTGGGGAGTGGGCCTACCTCACATGATGGTTCAATAGTTCTGTTAATTTCAATTTGCCTTAATCCTGACTGTGCTTTTGAAGAGGCCTCTTGCACTAACTGTGACATTCTATCTTTAATAATGCAAAAACATACACATTATTTAAGATCAACTTCAAATAATATGTAACCTGAATTTACTTTTTCTTTGTTTTGGGCCACACCCAACAATGTTTAAAGATTATGTCTGGCTCTGCACTCAGAAATTACTCCTGGCAGTGCTCGGAAACCATAGGGAATGCCAGAGATAGAACTTGAATCAGCTGTATGAAAGGTAAGCAGCTTACCTACCCCTAAATTTACTTTTTTGTTTTTTGTTTTTTGGGTCACACACCGGCATCGCTCAGGGGTTACTCCTAGCTTTATACTCAGAAATCACTCCTAGCAGGCTCAGGGAAGCATATGTTATGTCAGAATTCAAACCACGGTCCTTCTGCATGCAAGGCAAATGCCCTACCTCTGTGCTATCTTTCCAGGCCCCCTAAATTTACTTTTAAAGGGAAAAACTAATATATTAATGAGATCAAGAACTCTGTACTCAATTACTCCATAATTAAATAAATGAAATGATAATAATATTCATTTACAGTAAAAATAATGTGAGCAGAATTAGGAAGTTAGATTAAAATCAAAGTCTTAAGGCCTGTGTTGTGGATTGACTCTTTATGTGTGAGTTCTTGGGTTAGATGGCTGCCGTAATAGCCTAAGCATCTATAGTGTGTGCTATTTCACTGCTTGTGGTACTGGCTTTGTGCTCACAAGACCAATAGCAATAGAAAGTCTCAATTTATTTTTTTTTAAATAAGATTCATTACTAACTGTACTATATCTTCCCGTGTGGTTAGAAGAAAAGATCTCTAAGCATTAGCTCTTTTCAAAGGAGAAACACAGAAGACAGGCTAGATTAACCCTGAAAACTCATGCTTCATAAAATAACAAGCTCTTAATATGATGAACTGATAGATGTCATCTAGGCATTGAATATTTTAGCAAAGGAGGCTTGGTGATAGAATTCAAACATCCTCTCTAATATTGAAGAGGAGAAAATGTCTTTATGCAATTGGAATTTTAAAAGGAAATAAAAAGAGAGCATCTGCTTTGTGCACGCTAGTAAATTTAGACATGCTATTTTTTTTTTGGAAGGTTTGAGGCTCACAGAACTTCTTTTCTACTGCCGTCAGTCAGAATGGTTCAAATATCTCAAGCTTACCTAGCCATATGGCTCTACTTGTTCTCCTAATTAGTCAATACTATTGCATGGGGGAAACATGGAGTGTGAAGAACTGGAGACTCACTCCTGGTGTCCTACATAAAGCCACATATATCTGAAGCCACAAAGCTGTCAGAAGTTCTACAGGGAAATTGAGCTGATACAGAAATAGGATAAGATAGAGAAGGGCACTGCATGCTTCTTTTCACATCATTTCAAAATATATTTTTATTCTCCATTCCTTATTTGAACAGCAGAATAAACTTGTCACTTGATTAATAATATTTTAATTACCTGACATGAAATAACACAAAAATAAATAGTTCAGGATTTAAAAAAAATCCATTATGCAGTAAATAAAGAAAAATGTTTCTAACATAAGGAGTAAAATTATTACAAGCAAATGCTAATTGATCTTTTCATAATAGCAAATAAAACCATTTTGATAAAGAAGATAGGAATAACTACATAAACTACATTTATGTGACTTTTAAATTTTGTAGAAAGAGTATGTTAGCATATCAGCAGACCTCTAGCCACTATAATAGTGCGAATTCAGTGTCATCTCTCTATTGTTTAATAAACAAAAATACAACATGCAGAGATATTAGAACTGAGAGCTTCACTGAATTTGTTTTTCTGAAGACCAGTAGAAATCATCTTTATCATATGTTGATTTTAAGGCAAAAAAGTAAAACTTAAAGAATGTATGACCATATACTCAAAAGATAAAACAACAGCAGCATGTTAAATATAGTATACCTCTGACAATTTAATGTTATTTATATTTATCTTAATAAAAATAGACTATTTTATTAAGTTGACTATTTCATGCTCTATTTCTAGCCTCATCCTCAATGGTAAATTTTTATTAAAAAGAAATTAGGGCTTAAATACTACAATCTTAAAGACATAGTACAATTAAGAATATTCGTGACTTTTTTAATATAATTTTTATTTTGATCATAGTGGCTTACATATTGTTGACAATAATATTTTAGGTACATATTTACATAAAATCAGGGGGGATTCCCATCACTAAATTGTTCTCCCTACACCTCCGTTTTTGTCCTACCTCCCATATCCTCTTCCCTCTCCCCCAGGGCTGCTACATGTTTTAGTGAGTCCTGACTTTAAAAAAATGAAGCATCATACATATATTTGTTAATATAGTGTCTTTAATTGTATTAAAAGGATGTAGCAAGTTACATTGAATGTTGATGCTTTTATTTTAATATACATTTACTTAGAATGTAAGCATGAATATAGACATATCTGTATAGTAGTATATTTATAATATGCTTATATAGTCTTATATACAATATTGTCACAGTACAGAATTTTATATGCATACACATATATTAGTACTTATATAACTATATAAATCAATATATGTGTGTGCTTAGTTTCATAATATGAAAAATGGCATGAAACATCCAGAGGTATTTGGTGGTTTAGAAATGTCTGTTTCTTTCTTTGAAACTAGCATGACAGTTGTGAGTAGTGATTAAAGCTCATATTGCACTGCTGTCTTTATTGGAACCTTCTTTCAGAAATTAAGTGCTTCTCTTCCCTGTCTAGACATTTAAAGGGGAGTTACAATTGATCTAAGATCACATTCAGACGTGTATGCAGTTTATTCAAAGTCTTATTATGCAAGATATAAATTCTGAATCTTATGTTTACTATTTTATATACCAAAATTAAAATTTATCTATATTTTATAATTGACAGAATATATTCAAGTCTTCATTGCATATACTGTTTTTCTCTCTCTACAGCTATTTTAAATTTTCAGAATTCATAACTATGATTTAGAAGAATATTATACCACCTCAGTAAATATAGTGGAAAGATTTATTATAATAGATTTGTATTTTGTAAGTTGCTCCAGTAACATTTGAGTAAATATTAGACATACTAGAAAACTATATTATAGTGTAGTGGTACACTTTAATACACATTATCAAAATAACAGTTATAAAAGTGATATTGTGCATGAGACTATTTTATTCTAAAATTGTAAGTAAAATTAGACATAATAATATTAAAGTCTAGGAATTAAATAAAATTTACAAAGACCAGATACAACTAGTTTTGAATGAAAAAGAAATTTGTATTTTCTTGTAATTTGTCTGACTGATCCACTAATAGAAATAGAAATACTTCATTTACTTACATATACATTTTAAAACAAACTCCAACCTAAAATATACATTTTATTTAAGCACTTGATTAAGTGAAGCAAAAACAAAACAAAACATAATATGTATATATGTGTAAATATATATATATATATATATATATATATATATATATGCATTGCTCTTAATTTCTTCCTTGAATAAAATTATTGTGATCAGACTCCAGTATATTGGCCTGAACAGGTTCTATTTTTATAAGGGTAGCTATGGCTATGGGACAAAGACAGGATGGGCCTTGCTACAAATAGTCACCCTCATAAAAACAACTCTCATTTGCCTGCCAAAAGAAGCCTCGAAAGAAGCACTGTGTAAGTCAGGGGTCCCCACACTATGGCCTGTGGCCACCTCAGGCCTGTTGAGGACATTTATCTGTCTTGCCTGATGTTTTTGCCATAGCTGCCTGTCTTGATTAGCAGGCGACTCTAATAGACCAGCAGTATGCATATGTGGGATGTGTGTCACACTTCGACTCTACTCCATCTCTTTTTCTAGGCTCCTCTCTCAGTCTCAGGAAGGGGCCCACAGTCTAGCCTGCTGGTAAATTTGTTAACTTAACTTTACTTGTAAAGTTAACAGGTAACTAATCAAATCAGTTTCAGTAGATAGATAGATAGATAGATAGATAGATAGATAGACAGACAGACAGACAGACAGACAGACAGACAGACAGACAGACAGACAGACAGACAGACAGACAGACAGACAGATAGATAGATAGATAGATAGATAGATAGATAGATAGATAGATAGATAGATAGATAGATAGATAGATAGATAGTCAGGCCCTCTAACGTTCTGAAGGACAGTGAACTGGGCCCCTGTCTGAAAAGATTGAGAACCTTTGATATAAGCTATGACAGCCCCTTCCAGAGAGATGAGCACTAATCAGGATGGATCATCTATCATGACCTGGAGAGGCCCACATCCTCCCTTCCCCTAAGCCATATCAGCTGACACAGAACACTACACATCTGAAAAACACCACTTGTTTAGTTGGCAACAAATATTTAACTTTCACTTTTTCTGCCCTTCCTGGGCCTGGACAATCTTGCCTTTCCTATTGTTCATGCTCTATACAAGTATCCTACCCATCCCAGCTTTCAAAATACTGGCTCTCTCCGCAGTGGCATTCTCTCCATGGCATTGCTCTGTATCCATGCTCTGCCTGTCTGTCTCACCAAGAATAGTCACTCCAAGGCTTGATTGCAAACTTACCTGAGCCTCACCACACCATAAATTACAGGTTAAAAAGGAATTTTCCCCCCTATCTTATGAAAATAGCAGCTATTTATAAATGTAAAGAAAAGTTTTGGTTACCTTACATTTTAAATATTTTGTGATAAATATAATTTGCTCTTATAATTATATTGATATTATAATGCAATATATATTAATTGCAAGTAATATTGTATTAATGTTTTCATAAGGGATGGTGGAGCATTAATGGAGTATTTAGAGACCACATCACACTGAAAATCTTATTATTTTCTAATTAGATTATATTGTAGCTTAGCTTTGGGGCTGGGAATAGTGCTATATGTAAGGAACTAGCATGCATTAACATCATAGCTCCCCCTCAGACATTAACAGTAGTAATTCCTGAGTGCAGAACTGTGAGTAACCTCCAAGCTTTACTAAGTATAGCATGCCCCAACCCAAAAACATAGGAAAAGAAGGGAACATTGTTTTATCTCTCAATGGCTATTACTTTCTTTATACAGCAAATTAAGATAAATTGTCTCCTTTATGGTTTCTACGATTTAAGTTTGAAATCACATCACAGTTTAAAAATGTGCGAGCAAAATTTTGACACACATACACCATGCAAGAGACTTCATGTTGATGAGCCATTATTGATTTATAAGTTAGGATATAGATACAACCTAAGAGTTCATTGAGGGATAAAAATAAAGATATCAAATATGTATGCATATGAATTTACATATGTATATGTAAACTGACTGAAAAATATAGATGGGAATTTTGTTTTACCGAAAGAATGAACATTAAGTATAATATGTTAAATAAAATAGGTTAAAGAGAAATATGTGATCTAATTCATATTCGTAATGCTAAACTAAAAAAATCAAGTTCATAGAAATAGAAGATGGTGGTTACTAGAGGAATGGGTGAAGGAAGAAAAAATTACAGAACTCATAAAATAAATAAAATTTGGGGATGGATTGAACTATATTGTTATGCAATTATAATAGTCAAGATGCTGAAATTTTATAGTTTATGGTGCTAAAAATAACTAATTTCACTTTCTCATAGTAAGAAAACAGGTAACTAGTCAAGATAACATATGCTAATTGTACTTTATTATGATAATTTATTATCATTTATACAAAAAAATTAATAATATATAGCATTACAATTGTGGAATATTATGTGAAATAATGAATTTGATATTCCAAATAAGTTTTAAATCTATTAGAAAATTACCAATCATCTAAATTATTTTATTTTATTATTTTTTTCAATGTTCTGTAGTTTACTTTTTGCTTCTCTTGGCCTTTCTAATTTGGGTTTTGTTTCTATGTTTTTTCTTTTTTGAATTCCCAACATAGGTTCGTAGGGGAGGCAACTCAGAATAGCTGTGGGGTAGTGGTGTTTATATATATTTTTTTTATAATTTTTTTTATTTTGATCATAGTGGTTTACATATTGTTGACAATAATATTTTAGGTACATATTTACATAAAATCAGGGGGGATTTCCATCACCAATTTGTCCTCCCTACACCTCCATTTTTGTCCTGTCTCCTATATGCTCTTCCCTCACCTTTAGGGCTGCCAGAATATGTTGTTCCCTCTGTATCTAGCCTAATACTTAGTAGTCTTGCACCTGTTTGGTCCTGGTGCCTCCCTTATTTCCCCCTCTAACTGGGGGGCAGGAGTAGCTAGTTCAATTTATGTGGTTTTGTTTGAAGAAGGGAATAGTAGTAAACTGGGGTAAAGGACTAATATGCAGAAAATAAGTGGAATTCTTCTAGAGGGTCTCCTCCTCAGAGAGACGAAGGAGAAAAAGGTGAAACAATCCACCAGTACAAAAAGAAGTGTCAAATATCCAGTGAGGACTCCAACAATAACGCTAAGCACCACAAAAAAAAAAAAAAAAAAAAAGAAAAAGAAAAAACCGCCACGGTCTTGATATAAGAAACATGGCAGCTCATATAATGAAAGAAAAGAAAAGAAAAGAAAAGAAAAGAAAAGAAAAGAAAAGAAAAGAAAAGAAAAGAAAAGAAAAGAAAAGAAAAGAAAAAGTGTAAATGGGGGCAACAGTTTCAATAACCACACCGGAGAAAAGAAGTCAACCAAAAATAGGTGGGTAAATATAATAATAATGATAATAAATGAAGATAAAAAATAATATATAAGGAGATAAATAATATTTTGTGTTTTGTTTCTTTCCCTCCTGCCTTGGCACAGTAAGTATTGGGGTCATTCCAAAAGGAATTCACTTGGCCTAAGAGATATGGGGTTTCTCCGCCCTTGGAGTATATTGTCACGGGATCAACTATTTATGAAAGACTTTGTTCAAGATATAAAAAATTTTGTTTTTATTTTTTTTTGGTTTTTTTTTTTTGGTTTTTAGAACTTCTGGCAAACCTAGGGTTTATTCCTAGTTCTGCACTTAAGAATAACTTCCACATGGAACCGGAGCTGTGGCGCAAGTGATAAAGCATCTGCCTTGCATGTACTAACCTAGGAGGGACCGAGGTTCAATCCCCCAAAGTCCCATATGGTCCCCCAAGCCAGGAGTGAATTCTGAGTGCATAGCCTGGAGTAACTCCTGAGCATCATCAGGTGTGCCTCCCCCCCAAAAATATCACTTTCGTAAAGCTAAGAATACCACATGAGGTGCCAGGGATTGAATACATGTAAGCTGTGTACCATGCAAGCACCTTACCCATTTACTTTGCTCTAGCCTTAAGGATATTAACATTTAACAATAATTTAGTTAAAATACATTTTTCTTATAGTATTAAGATACTAAACTGTATTTTTATTATATAAATTGTATATCTATTTTACAAATATAAGCATAATTAAATTAATTAAAATGATATATTTACTATATTAAATAACTATTTATTTATGGTTTAGGTTCACAACTGGTGATGCTCAGAAATTATTCAGGCTCTGAATGGAATTCTGCTAGGCTTGGTAATCCCTATCAATTAATGGGGATTAAACATATGTGGACCACATACAAGGCAAACACTACACACTGTACTATCACTCCAGCCACTAAGTGGTAAATTTTAGTACTTGAAAATTCAGACTTACGTCTATAGTATAAATAGTAGGTCTATTCTGATTACCTAATTAAAATTATTACCTAAAGTCTCCTCCATTTCTAAAGGGAGGACAATCACATTTTCACTTATTCTCTGGTGGTAGAAATATTCTAACATGCAAACAATTAAGTTATCTATCTGTTTAGAGATAATACCCAATGTGATCCCAAGGAGTCTTAACTTTTTTAAAAGGGCTGGACTTCTCTGAAATAAAATATGCTTGTTAGTATTAGAACAGAGAAGCTGAAGTAGCCTTTATAGATTCTTAAGCATGTTCCTCAAGAGGTTGAATTTTAAAGTAAGTGATATATTTCTTTTCTACTCTCAGCATGACCTCATAGACAGTTAAATTGCTTTAAAGTTTCAACTTTGTTGAAGAGACTTAGAAGTTTAAAATACTTCAACAGGAGGCCTGGAAGTGGGAGGGCAAGTTGAATATTTTCAGGGTTGTGCTTTACTTTGAAGTAAAACATGAATGGTATTATCAGTGTATAAAAATCTAATATCAAAGGCTGTCTATAGATTGAAAAATTAGATTAACTTGGAAGAGTTTGATATTAGGACAAATAGTACATTTTATTAGTATGTTATTCCCAAATAAAAAAGTATTCATAATAATGGAAATTGTACAGACACACATATATATTAACATACATATGTAGAACTAGTGAGGAAACATTTTATAAGATTTTATAACTGTTAATTGCAAGTACTTTCAAGGTATAGATGTACGTGATTACAGTCCTACATAGCATCTATGCACAGATTTCTTTTCATTATCGACTTCCTATTCCTTTATTCTCATACTTAGGACATCTTTAAAAAAATCTTAAATATTGCCCTATATATTCTTTTAGTTTTTACACCATACAAATACCTGAAAAAAATGGCATTTGTATTTCTCCTATTGATTATTTCACTAAGTGTGTGACCTTTTACAATTTTATCTAAGTTGTGTCAAGATGGATTGATGTCTGTCTTTAAGCATAGCTCCATAGTATCTCATTGTGTTTAGATACCACATGTACTTCATACATCAATCACTGAAGAATTTTTGTTTCTTTCAGTGAGCATTGTTAGTATTTGTGTGTGTTTTACTTTTTATATTTTTTAATAATATATTTATTTAAGC
Organism: Suncus etruscus; assembly: GCF_024139225.1. Taxonomy (NCBI): domain Eukaryota; kingdom Metazoa; phylum Chordata; class Mammalia; order Eulipotyphla; family Soricidae; genus Suncus; species Suncus etruscus. The sequence goes on from NC_064855.1 coordinate 85,215,679, forward strand.
ACCGTGAGTTGTGTTTCAATCATAGAAAAAAACACCCCTTTCACCAGTGCAACATTTCCACCACCAATGATATGAAGCTTACCAGAAAGAGCGGTGAGTGCAGTTAGAGAAATCCAAGATCTGTGTTCTAGAGGATCTGGGAGAAAATCATGGATTCATTATTCGTAATGTGAAACATTAGTAGATAAGCTAAGTGATTTGCATCTGAGTGATAAGTGATAAGTTTGAGGTTTCAAATGTTCTTCTGTGGCTGAACATTCTACATTGGGCAATTACAAGGGATTATATGGTGAACAAAGGCAGATGAGTCTCTGTTCTGTTCTTAGATATTGCTAGACATAAGTTTTAACTATTGCATATCAAAAAAGTAGCGAAAGGTAGAATTATTTGTAGCAAGAGAGGAGGGAATGTGATCTGTTGCTATCTGTTTTCAAAATTTAAGACAAGAACTTATCACAAAGAAGAGGCATATAGGACTATAGAGAAGGATATGTGAATACTGCAATAAAATGGCGACATTATCAGAGACAACAGTTCCTGTTAAAGACTGCCAAGACACAAGAATGTCTTAGAGAATTTACATGTTTTATCTGGCCTCTAATTTATTTAACTTTTAATTTAGGCTCAGTTAATTGTTAGTTGTAGGGATTCTCATTAAAAATGTTTCAGCACCTCACTCTCTACCAGAGTTTCTGTTGTCCTCCACCATTTTTTCATGTCTCCTTTTCCTCAACATTCCTTTAAGCGCTGTCGTCCCATAGTGAACTTACTACTGAAGAGCAATTCTCAGTGTCCTTTGCCTTAAGTCATATTAAACTCCTCTACTTTTTATCCTTATATCAAATATATGATTCTCTATCTCTCCCCTTTACTTTGACAAACTTATTCTGGACATCTTATATCTGGATTCACTAATGATATTCTCCAGATCCATCCACATAGCAGCAAATTACACAATTTCATATTCTTATATACTCAACGGAATACTCAATACTCAATAGTATTATAATGAATTTATATGAAAACATAGCTTCTTTATTCATTCATCTATTCTTGAGCATTGGTATATTTTTCAAGATTTGTACTTTTGTGAACGGAGCTAAAATAAATACAAAAGCACAGAGATCTTTATGAATAGAGTTTCAAGGCCTTTGGTGTAGATGCAAGAAGTGGAACTTGTGGGAGCTAGATCATATATAAAGTCAATTCCTAGTTTTTTGAGAAGTTACCATTTGTTTTCCAAAACGGTCAATATTTCCACCAGTAGTGGAACTAATTTTGCTCACATCACCTTCCAATATTAGTTGTTTATGTTCTGTTATAAGTGAAAGTCTCAGTGGTGTGAAATTATTTTTCATTAATTAATTAATTTAATAATTTAGTCATTCATTTATTGCCACACCTGGTGGAGCTCAGGTGTTACTCCTGGCTCTGCACTCAGTAATTACTCCTAGTAGGCTAAAGTGATTGTATGAATGGTGGGGATTTAACCTGGGAAACACCCTACCCTCTTTGCTATTCCCCAGCCAGATGTTTCATTATTTTTAATATGCAGTACCCTAGAGATGCAATGTACTTTACCCTATACTTGTGGATCTTTATGTCTTTTTTGAAGATGTTTTTGTTTGTAACCCTCCAAATCCATATTTATTTATTTATTTATTTTTGGTTTTGGGGCCACACCCAGTGACGCTCAGAGGTTACTCCTGGCTATGCACTCAGAAGTCGCTCCTGGCTTGGGGGACCATATGGAACGCTGGGGGATCGAACCATAGTCATCCTAGGCTAGCGCTGTCAAGGCAGACACCTTACCTCTAGCGCCACCTCACCGGTACCCCAACTCCATATTTTATAATGATGGATTTTTGTTGTTGCTGTTGTTCTGGTACATGAGTACTTATATATTTAAAACAACTTTTAATGTTGTGGTAGGGATTTCTTTGATTAGATGACATAGATGGTTTTTCACTTCCTGATGGAGAAGAAACAGCAATAGAACATGTTATTTGAATATATTTCTATTAAATAATGTCAATCTGTTGGATGATAATATCTAGTATTCCCAACTACAATCATGCTTATAATCATGGTGCTTAATAAAGATTTTATAAAAAAAAGAAATGTAAAATGAATATGTGGAATTTATTCTAACATAAAATGCTACAAACACCCTTTAGCTATTGTCAATAATATATCTACCTTTTTAAATAAATCCAAGAATGGACTTGTCCAGAAAAAAATAATATCTGTTTATAATTGTTAGAAAGTTGAAACATAGGCATTTGCCTTGTGCTTGCTAGCCTTGGACAGAACGAGGTTCAAACCCCCAGTATCCCATATGGTCCCCTTTGCCAGGTGCGATTTCTGAGCACATAGCCAGGAGTAACCCCTGAGCAGCACCACTGGGCGTGGGAAAAAGACCAAAAAATAAAAAAATAAAAAGAAAGTGGAACCATTAAAACCTGTTTATAAAAAAATGGTATAAATATATAAAAGCAGAAATAAGTCTAAATTTCGGAGAAGTTAAATACTTGTAGTAATTTTTAGAGCAAGTTATATAATGAAGGTATTTTGACTTATAATGATATATTGAATGATAGATTTTTATAAAATTTACAATGACATTTAAACAAATATTTATTGAGATCCTCTTATATGCCATTCTGGGTGGAGAAAAGTTAGAAGAGCAGTAATATAATATAAAGTTAAATTTTTTTTTCTTTGGTGTCCCTTGTCAAAAGAGAAATTTCTAACAGTTTCATTGGGATCATGCTCAACCACAGATATTTCACATGACTATCGAAATAAAGGTGATTTTCTTTTTTTGAAGAGTATATATTGCAAAAATTGTCAATTTATTTTTTTCTCTTTAAAATCTATTAACATATATATCCAGGTTTTCACTTTAAAATAAGGTAAAGTTTTATTATTTACAAGCAAAATATTCTGAATAAATTTGCAATTTTTTGTATTCTATTATTTTTATTACCTACAGTGAAATTGAGTGACTCTACTGGAAAAATAATAAACAATAGTTGGAAGGGCCAGAGAGACAGCACAGCAGTAGGGTGTTTGTCTTGCCAGCAGCTGATGCATGATACGGACTGTCAGATGGTGGTTCGAATCCTGGCATTCCATATAGTCCCTGCCAGGAGTGATTTCTGAGCCCAGATCCAGGAGTCACACTGAGCGCTACTGGGTGTGACCTAAAAACCAAAATTGATTAATTAATTAGCTAATTAATTAATTAAAAATTTTAAAACAACAATAGTAGGAATATTATACTTAAGTATGAAAAATGATTTTTAATTTATTGTATTATCTAAAACATAAAATTATACTCTTACAAATTTAACATTGAGAGTTAGATGAAGATTCATGGTAAATATATTTATTACTATTTAAAAGAGAACTTACATAGGTACTGTTTATATTATCAACAACCTCCTATCATACTATTACATATATTTGAGCTTTAATGCATAAATATAATTTATTCTAAATAAAATCTAGATTCTGTTAATAAATAATTCTACATTTAAATGTACATACTTATTTGTATTACTAGAAGAGTTATTATCTACATAATTTTTATTGTTTGACTGACAAACTTTATAAATACAGTGACCTTGTCTATCATGTTCACCACCATACTATCAAGGTCCTCACTTTTAGCATATATTAACAATAAAATGTTATATGCAAAATTCAACTGATATTATTCATTTTTAATATTTCTGGAAATAAAATTGTATATAAAACAACCTATGTCTTATTGAAGTGCTCCTTTTAAACTTTTAACTACTAAAAGCAATGCACACAATGCATATAAAATATATTGCATACTTTTAGAATAAATTCTCAAGTGCACTTTAAAATTCAAATAGTTCAAATATTAAATGTTTACTAAAGTTTTTCTACATTATCATATTTTTTCATTTACAAACCTAAACTTTATTTTTTTAGAAAATCAGTAAAGAATATGCAGGCTACTGCTTGATCAATAAAAAATTCACATTTGAAAATTGCAACAGGATTCTATGCCTGAAAGAGATTTAAGCTACAACACGCCTCAGAGATTTAACTGTCGTCTCATCTGGAATATTTTATATTCACATTTTATTGTCTGTGTAACTTATGGCAAAACCTTAGAGAAGCAATCGTGTGCCTGAATATAATAGTTTTTTCTATATAGATAGCATATAATAATAATAACATTTCTATAACCATTTAATAAAGAAAAAAGTTGTATTTCTATATATATATAGAGAGAGATTTATTAGAAACATTCTGTGTTGAATAAATTTATTAGCAAAGTTTTACTTTTCAAACTTTACCTTCAACAGAAGTCATATATATTTTCAAAATTCAATATTTTTCAATTGATGCGATTAATGGTAATACAAATGAAGTTGTCACCTCAATGCAAATAGGAAAGATCATTCAAATAACTAAAATTCACAGGCTTATACCGTTATTTAATAAATATTTTGTCTAAATTTTTTCAATAAAGAAAATAAACATTTTTCATATTACCTTTAATTACTAGTATTGTGATACTGGCAAAAATAAGCAATTTAAGTAAGTATAAAAGATTGCAGTGAGGGTTTTAGGGGATAGAATGGGGAAGACACCTGAAGTTGGCCCTGGTGAAATGTAGTAACAAAAAGTGTATGTATAGTACCCTACAGGGTAACAGTGTTAATTAACAGTGTTGCCAACTATAATACTTAAACATAACACATTGAATTATATTAATTTTTTATGATGAGTAAGCAAACATTGACTTTTATTTTTGTTTTTTTTTCAGCCACACCTGGTGACATTCAGGGGATACTTCTGGCTATACGCTCAAATATGCTTTTGGCTTGGGGCCCATATGGGGTGCTTGGGGATCGAGCCGTGGTCCATCCTACGCTAGCACGCGCATGCCTAGCCACTTATGCCACCACTCTGGTTCCTCATTGACTTCTTATAAAGGTTATGTTGAACTATAATTGGTAGATGTTATATGAAGTATAAGTAAAATGAAAGACACATGTTTAAAGTTTATAATTCTATGTAAAATGAACTGAAGCTGAACTTTTTATATTTAGTTAGGCAATATATAATGCAATTATTTATACATAATAAATAATACATTTCCCTTGATCACTACACTTAGATTCATACAATAAACTTAAATTTGAAACTTAAGTAACTTTAAAGTTACTTCTAAGTTAACTAAGTTAACAGTTAATTGTTAGTGAAATTTCCAAATAATAAAATATATAGAGAAGACAAATGGCAAACATATATGTATATTTATTAAAATAACATAATAAATCTAAAAAACTGAATTTAGTCACATTTTATCTATAAGGTATAAAAGAGTACCTTAATACAAGTAATACACATTTAAAATGCTTATCTTTATTCATTGTTTTAAAATATGTATTCAATAAAATTGTATTATATATTCTTGAAATTTTGAAGTTTCTGGTAAAAAGAGTCACAAATAGTGAAAAAGAGGAAAGTCTTGAATGCAAGTATAAAAATCTATTTGTCACAGTGAATTTTTATTGATTATTAACATAATAATTTGAATCCTAAACATTACTTAGGAGGTCCAGGAATCTAAAAGTGATTTTGTGGTGAAGCAGTAAGAAAGCTCAGTACAATGGTCAAAAGATGTCAGTATCTTCAGGCCACTTCTGCAGTGTTGGAGGGGCCTTGAGACTCTCACCTGATAGTGCTCAGCACCCTCAATGTCTGCATTCTGCAATGTTTCGGAGATGATGTGATGCCAGGTATTGAATTCTGTGACTTGCACACCTAGAACAGGTTCTATCCTGTAGTATGATCAGATATAGAAAATAGAAATACTAATAATTTTGAGTTTGGATAATTTACTTATTAGAATTAATACAAGTACTGATATCTTAAAGCTCTTTATTTTTCTCTCTTCTATATGAAATTTAAAAATAAATTTATTCTAGATTAAATTATATTTTATGGCTAATTGAATGCTAAAACATAATACTCATGTTTATTATTTTTATTTAAATCTTAGGTTATTCAAGTCATGCTTTTCAGTATTTCCGTTAGAGTTCTGATACATTTTTGCTAAATTAATGCATTAAAATGCTATTTTTAAAAGATTTTTAAGCACCAGTAATATAGTATGAATGATCTCAAAATTTAAATAAAATCATATTTTACTTTATTTAAAGAAAATGTATCACATCGTTGACATCGTTTACCACAATACATTTGTTTACAGATAGATAGTTGAGAGAAACATTATCTTAAAAATTAATATAAAGAAAAAGAAGAGAAGACAATTGAAAAAGGAACTACAAAAAAGTACAGTATTATGCACATATGTGAAAATTATTGCATTTCCAATGAAGTCTTTTATACATTAACAGAAAGTTTAGTAAATTCATACGTTCTCTTAGATATCCATTCTCTTAAATTGGTGTCTCCCTTTATAGATGAAAGTATCAAACAAATGAAGTTGTTTGTAGTCCAAAACACAATTACTGGCCCTGAATCATTTGTGTGTTGTTTCTCAGTCACCAGTCCTCAGGAGAAACAGAGGATTCAGGGGGATGATGCCCACAGCCACACAGAAAGTTCTGGTGATCTTAGCCCAAAACCACTTTTCCAGAAGTTTGGTCAGATTGGTGTCTCTGATGGGCATTATCGAGGTGGTGAGACAGAGGCATCAGCAAAGCTGTAATCCAGGGTGATGGATACAGCAGATGAGACTTAAGCAGAGCGAGGTGTTGGCCTGTTTTCCCCACACAGGTTTACCAGTTTTCTGCTGTGTGGCCAGTGTACACATGCTTTTTTAAAGCTTGCTTTATGTCTCATTTAAGAAAAGCATAAATCTATGGAGCTGACCAGACAAAAAAGGCAACTGAGATTGTGGGGTTAGTTACAGCTCCCAGAAAAATCTTTAAATATTATCCAATTAATTTAAGAAAAGCTTGAGAGCAGTGGGTTGAAGATATGTTATAGAAAGTAAGCATGTTGTTTTCCCTCAGTATAACCAGGAGTGATTTATGGGCATAAATCCAGAAGTAAGACTTACTTAAGGTGTGTCCCAAAATCAACAAACATTGCTATTAATGGTCAAACTTTCCTCTATGGTCCTTAAATATACAAAGTAATTTGTTCATTTGATCATTATTTTATGGCAACCTCAACATTTAAGATTCATATAAATAAGTTCAGATTCAAATTTTATATGCATTTAATGCATGAACAACTAGTGTTATATTTACACACCCTAAAATGTTAAATAATTTGATGCTTTAAGAGATTAATTCTGTCATCACTTAAATAGTTTTTGTTATTTTTATAATTCTGCCATGGTAAAGACAACACAGCATACACACACACACACACACACACACTAACCTCACAACTGATTTGTAAATTGTTTCTCAATTCTCAACTCTTTTTTTTTTTTTTTTTTGGTTTTTGGGCCACACCCAGTAACGCTCAGGGGTTACTCCTGGCTATGTGCTCAGAAGTTGCTCCTGGCTTGGGGGACCATATGGGACACCGGGGGATCGAACCGCGGTCAGTCCAAGGTTAGCGCAGGCAAGGCAGGCACCTTACCTTTAGCGCCACCGCCCGGCCCCAATTCTCAACTCTTGATATAGAATATTACTGATTTTTCATTTGTAAAGATGCACCAACTTGACCCTGAGGTCCACAAAGCTTTCAATTCATCAATAAGCTGAAACACACTTTTTTTTTTTTTTTTTTTTTTGGTTTTTGGGCCACACCCGGTAACGCGCAGGGGTTACTCCTGGCTATGCGCTCAGAAGTCGCTCCTGGCTTGGGGGACCATATGGGACGCCGGGGGATCGAACCGTGGTTCGTCTCCTAGGCTAGCGCTGAAACACACTTTTTCTCAGATTATTTACTTATGACTTTATTGAAGAAGCTGAGCAAACTTAAATATACATAAATACAGAGTAAACATTGTTATGGAATGGATATAGAAAGTACATTAAGCTGCATTTTCACTTTGTTCATAAATTTTAAGGTTTTCAAAAGACATATATTATGATACATGTTTATACAGTTTATGAGAGTGATTTTAAATTTCAGTAGTGTCTATATCAACATAACCAAATACCACTGAATTTCATTGCCTTAAAAATGATTTAACATTGTGTGCAATTTCTTTATCTCGAACATATTTTCAACATAGGATTTGAGAGTGACTGAAAGAATACTATAATATAATTATTAGCATGGTGTTTATAACAAGGTAGATATTATAGATGTTTTTAATTTTTACAATGTTTTTGATATATTTCTAAATTAAATATGATTATTTGCTTTTCAGAAATTGGCACATTTTATTAGATATTAAAAAGAAAAATAGCTAGTTATAACTTATAATATTATCATTGCTCTATTAAAAATGAAACTCAATTACAAAATTTCAAAGCTTATAATATGTTGTCATGAATAATAGTTAATATTTTTGCTGTTATTATTTGTGTTACTAATGTAATTAAGATCTTTCTTTATATTGTAATGTTTATTTATTGGATAGTATCATTGCATATAAATCAATAGTAATTTAGTTTTTTCTTATCATGTTTTATTGATATTATAAATATATGTTATATAATTTTCTCTAATACAAATTTAATTTATATTCATATTTATTATGAAGTAAAATTGTGACAGAGTCCTATTCTCTGTGGTATAATTATTTGAATAAAGAAAATTAAAAAATAGGAAATAATATATAAACCTCATAAAATAATTTACTATGAATATATTATTTTTAGAAATAAAGTTCTATCAGTCATGTCCTATGCTCTTTAAATATAGTATTTTGTGTTGAAGAGACAGTACAGGGGTAATGTAAATACAGTCAAAAACAGTTTGCATTCTGGAACTGACAGAAATGAGCTGTGCTAACCACCAAACAAATAAAGCACAATAGATTTATCTATTAGATTATATACTTTTATTGTTTTGTTTTGGGATTGCACCTGGTGGCTTTGAGTTTACTCTTTTTGAGGGGAATTATTTTTTATTATTTTATGTTTTTGTCCCCCAATTCACAATTCAGACCAGGCAAAGGGTCTGGGTTGAGGTATATATGGGGTGAATTTAGTATACCTCCTCTTTTGTGTGTGTGTTTGGGTAAGACTTTTATTCTCAAGACATAGGAATTGGAGAGGCATAGAGGTGAAAACTTGAATGAATATTGCAATTTATTATGGGTATTTTAGAGAATATGAAAATATCATATTCTGCTTCTCTCCTTTTAGGAGGAGTATCAATTTCTTGTATCATAGTAAAACACTAGAGTTCTTATAAGAAACATAAATATAACATAAACATAACAATTTTATAAAACAGGGATTCAGGGTCACTAAATCACAGTACTCCATTTATATCTATATCTATGTTTATATTATCTACATTTATATCCATCAGTATTACTCTCTTCAGGGATAATTATATAGGAAAAAAAAACTGTTACTGCAATCTGTATTTATAGTAACTTAGTTCTTTCTAGTAAGTTTCTCCACATTTGACCCATGGAGAAAGCAATCATAGATACAACTTTTAAAATAAATCATCTTGTATATAAGACCTGCACTGCAGGAAAAAAATAAAAAGGACAGTCCAAGTTTTTATCACCAAAATAGAGAATGAACCATGTGCATTGGAGAAAAATCTGTATCCCATTATCTGGGGATGGAATGCCCTATATATACCTAGTAGTCCACTTTCTTCCATTTCTTTGAGTTTACTCAGATTTCAGTCTAAGGGGACTCAGGGTAATATATGCATTTCTCAGGATCAAATCTGGGTTGACTGTGTGCTAGTAGAAGTCCTTAAGCACAACAGTAACTTTCTAAGACATTAGGTTTGAATAGAGATCTGTATTTGAATAAAGCAGAATAAATTTATAAAGCAAAATCTTCATGCCATAACCCCAAGGGATTGTGGAGATGTGGTCTGGAAACAACACCAGCACAGGAAAGACTCCACACATTTTTAGAAAAATAAAGCAGATTTAGGAACTTCTATGACAAGCTATTTGGCAGCAGGCAAAGATACCAGTAGGTAATCCAGCTTGGAAAGAAACTAAAAGCAGTTTCTTCCTGAGACCCAATGTCTTTATTGGGAAGCAACCACTCCCCTTAGGGTGGAGAATAGTTATGGTAAGAAACCAATCCAAAAGTACTTCCAGTTCAATGAGTGAAAAGCACCATCGAAGCAAAATTATTTTGAATAGAACAAAAAACCCAATTATTTCAACAAACATACAGATAGATTATATAAAAATATTCTATATAACATTCATGTAAATGTTTATATATTTTGCTTTGAGGTAGATTTTAACATTTAATTTCATTTTCTTTAACTTCACTGAGTGGTGTTTATCCCTGCTTTATACTCAGCGATCTCTTCTGGTACTGTTTGTCAGGGAGAGGGACAATAGATGGTTCCAGGGATAGAAACAGGATAGACAAAGCAAGTGCTCTACATTTTGTATAATGTCTCCATACCTAAATTTGGGTTTTCTTTGAGTTGCCATTTTTATTTATAATGCAAGTTTGTTATATTTGTTTTTGTTCCAGTAGTCCACAGGTTTACACTGGGCTCTATGCTTAGGGGTCAATTCTTGAGAGATTGAAGACTATATTGGGAGCCCTGTGGTCAATGCCCACTCCTGGCAGGTCTCAGGGAAATCTATTGGATGTAAGAATCAAACTAAGCTGGCCTCACACAAGAAAAGCACCCTGTTCTTTCTGTTATTTCTCTGTCTCAAATATTCAAGTTTTATTTAGATATACTCACTGCTATTAGGTCAAACACCTATAAAATACAATGTAATAAATCATACTACATAAAACAATACATAATATTGTATATAAATTAATATCTATAAAAAGTGACTTTGTTTAAGGCTTATGATTATTCTAGGTTTTTTTGGTAAAAATAGTCGAAAATGTTTCATCTTTCTCAAATCTAACAACCTATAGGTTTATCTGACACCCACTAATAGAATGCTAGTATATTAATACTCTGAACTAAATTTAATGCTATGAGGCAACATAATATGTTCAGCATAGCCAAAGATTTAGGTCACTACTAGATCAAAAGATATTCTAGTTTTGGAGTGGAACAATTACCTTTGCAAACAACAGATGCAAACTACAGAGAGTTTAAAAATAGTATTATAAAATGTTTTAATTGTATATTAAATAATTAAGAATACAATTATATATAAACAATTTAAAATTACTTATAAGGTTTATGGCATAAAATGTGAGGATGTTAGCCCAGAATAAGTCTAAAAGAATGAATAGGAGCTAAATATTTGGAAGATATGTGTTAATTTTACATATATGTGTATATGTATACCAATATACACATAAATTTATAAAACTAAGAAGTTTGTGCTCTCAATAATATTAATTAATGATTTTGTATTTTAAATAAGTGGAAAAGAAAGGATAAAAAGCTTTTATAAAGAATTTATTTTAGAGAAAAATAATTTTAATAGATTTTGGATATCCAAGAGACTATACATAATTGAAAAAGTACAAATATTATGTCCATGAAATTTCATGTGTTGACATGCTCATCTATTTGAAAACAGGCTTTCTTGGAAGATTATTATTTAATGAATATAAATGGTGTGATCGATTTTTCTCTATGTCCCTTTCTCCCAGTCTCTACCATTTCAGTCCTCTCTCTTACCTCTCTGCTATTAATCTCTTTTCTTTTTTATTAATATTTTATTTAAACATCTTGATTACAAATATGATTGTGATTAGGTTTCAGTCATGTAAAGAACACCCCCTTCACCAGTGCAACATTCCCACCATCAATGCCCCAAATTTCCCTCCATCCCACCCCACCCCCACCTGTACTCTAGACAGACTTTCCAGTTCCCTCATTCATTCACATGGTTATAGTAGTTCTCAATGTAGTTATTTCTATAACTACACTCACCACTCTTTGTGGTGAGCTTCTTGAAGTGAGCTGGAAGTTCCAGCCCTCCCCTCTCATTGTCTGAGGATTGTTGCAAAAGTGACTGTTATTTTTCTTAAAACCCATAGATGAGTGAGACTATTCTGTGTCTATCTCTCTTCCTCTGACTTATTTCACTCAGCATGATAAATTCCATGTATAGGAAAATTTCATGACTTAATCTCTCCTGATGGCTGCATAATATTCCATAACATCTAATCCCATCAAAAATGGGGAGAAGAAATAAACAGACACTTTGATAAAAAAGAAATACAAATGGCCAAAAGGCACATGAAAAAATGCTCCTCATCACTAATCATCAGGGAGATGAAAATCAAAACAACGATGAGATACCATCTCACACCACAGAGATTGGCACACATGACAAAGAATGAGAACAATCAGGGCTGGCTGGAATGTGGAGAGAAAGGAAGTCTTATCCACTGGTGGTGGGAATGCCTTCTAGTCCAACCTCGATGGAAGGCGGGAATGTGGAGAGAAAGGAACTCTTATCCACTGGCGGTGGGAATCCCGTTTAGTCCAACCTCTAGGGAAGGCGATATGGAGATTCCTCCAAAAATTGGAAATTGAGCTTCCATTCGACCCAGCTATTCCACTCCTAGGGATATACCCTAGGAACACAAGAATACAATACAAAAATCCCTTCCTCACACCTATATTTATTGCAGTACTATTCACAATAGCCAGGCTCTGGAAACAACCAAGATGCCCTTCAACAGATGAATGGCTAAAGAAACTGTGGTTAATCTCTTTTCTTAATCCAGTTGACACAGTCTGAGGAAAGGTCATGATAGCATGAACTGAGAATTTGGTTGTATTCAAACCAGGCCCTCACCAAAAGCAGACCTATATCAAGGAGGATGAGAAAAATGCATCTTTGTGTTTTAACCACTTAGTCTAAAGTGATCTGCCATAAAAGTGTGAGCAGAAGGAATAAAGAACTGGTTTAAATAGGAGATATGGTAGCAAAGGTGGAGTAACAGTATATATATATATATATACATATCTATATATTATAAGTAGATTTTAATATTTGGTTATCATGGTACTCTTCCTATTATAGTTAGACATGAAGTTTTCTCTCCTCTGGTCTAATTTTAAGAGTCAGCTTATTTGTGAAGACAGGATATCTGTATTTCAAAATATCAACTCTATAAATTCTTTCTATTCCTCAATATTTCAGTTTTGTTTTGTCCACTGATGTTAATTTTTTCTTGTTTGTCAAACTGGTAATTATGAAAATGAATCAGTCAATTCAACAGTGTTTTCAGTCTTCTAATTGTATTCACCATTTCTCAATATCACTATTTTATTTTTAAAATTATTTGCTTTGTGTAAATTTATGGATGTATGTAAAAGAAAGCTTTATAAGAGATGAATATTGGGTTATTTTATCATAGACTAATAACAATAAAAAAACTCAGCAATGAAATAGATAAGGTATGCTGCCTAGCAACAATATTTCATATATTCTGTGTTGCTTAGCAGCAAACTTTCAATGAGGAGCTACCATATTTATATATTTCCAGCTATTCAAAAGTAGATAATTGTATAGCTACCAGGAATCTTCTCCTTTATTGGCTACATTGTGAATATGGATAGAGAAAACAAACTAATATTTTTGCTTTGTTTTGATTACAATATTCAGAGGGCTGTCACCTAGGTTATCTTGACCTACCAAAAGTCTTAAAATGAACACACATTTTTATTATATTGTGCATAATTTTATTAAAGCTACCATATCTATAACCTAGATTTAAATAAAACTATAAAATATTACCTTGCTGCCTTCATCTCCTCATCGATAGCATACAATTATTTAATATATTTTATTGTGATCAAAGGAAATTACAAGGTTTTTACAGTATTATTTAAGGCACATAGTGACAAAGAATTAGGGCCAGGGGCTGGAGCAGTGGCGCAAGTGGTAGTGTATCTGCTTTACACATGCTAATCTAGGACAGACTGCAGTTTCATTCCCTGACATCGCATATGGTCCCTCATGCCAGGAGCGATTTCAGAGTACATACCCAGAAGTAACCCTTGTGTATCACCATGTGTGTGGACCAAAAAGAACAAAACAAAACAAAACAAAAAAAGAATTATGGCCAATTCCACCACCAGTGTTCTCCTCTCTCCACCCTTGTTCCCAGCATTATAGTATAAAATTTTCCACAAAATCACTCAAAAGATCAAATATAGTACAAATTACAATCACACTATTAAGGTAATCTATGATGAATATGCCTTTTTAGACATAGACATAATATGAGAAATTCCTTTCATAAGTCTTTTTAAAACATTTTGAATACTGTTTTAAGTAATAAACTACCTACAAACCTTATTACAAAGATGTATTTGCAAAACCACTGAAACAAATGAAGGACAGGAGGAATTAATGAGAGAAGGAAGGAAGGAAGGAAGAAAAGGGGAAAAATGAGAGAAGGAAGGGAAGGGAGGAGGGAAGTATTGAAGGGAAGAATGGAGAAAGGAAGGAAAGAAGGAAGGATGGAAGGAAAGGAAGGAGGGAAAGAAGAAAGGATGAAAGAGTGAAGGAAAGAAAGAGGGAAGGAAGGAAGGAAGGAAGGAAGGAAGGAAGGAAGGAAGGAAGGAAGGAAGGAAGGAAGGAAGGAAGGAAGGAAGGAAGGAAGGAAGGAAGGAAGGAAGGAAGGAAAGGAAAAAGGAAGGGGAGGGAGGAAAAGAAGGCAGGAGAAAAAGAAGGAAGGTAAGGTAAGGAAGGAAAGGAAGAAAGTGGAGCGAGAGGAGAAAGGAAGGAGGAAAGGGGGATAGTTAGGAAAGAAGGAAGGGAATGAAGAAAGAAAGAAAAGAAAGGAAATTAAGAAAGAAAAGAAGGAAAGGGAGGGAGGGATTGAAAGAAGGAAGGAAGGAAGAGAAGGAAGGGATAAAAGGGAAGGAAAGAATGGGAGAAATGGAAGGAAGGTTAGAAGGAAGGAAAAGCAGGGAGGGAAGGAAGGGGAAAAGTAAGGTATGAAAGAAAGGGAAGAAATGAAAGAAAAAAGAAAAGGGAAGAGAAGGAAAAAAGAAAGAACAAAGAAAGAATAGAGAAAGTAGGAAAGAAAAAGAATTAAAGAAAGAAGAAAGAAAAGAGGGAAAACATAGGGAGAAAGGAAGAACAGAAGAGAGGGAAAAAGAAAATATAGAGGGAGAAAGGGAGGTAGAGTGAGAAAGGAAAACAAACTAATATAACGTATAGTATTTTAACAATATTAAAATAGCTTATTTTAAGACCAGTTACTCTTCTTACTATGTAAATATTTGGTTGGTCCAAAGAGATAGCACAGCACATAACTACCACAGTTTGATTCCCAGAACAAGATTTGGACTTCTGAGCTCTAACAGGACTGATCCCAAAGTATCATGAATCAGGAATAAACCCTTGGAATATGGTGTGTGGTCCACATGTTCATATTAGGATTTACAGGATGACTTTGTTTACTATTCAATCATTTAAAGTCACTATGCCTTTTACCAAAACAATAGCACTACTTAAGACATATACTCACAATACTAAAGATGTCATTCACATCTAGAATGACACTCAGAATTTATTCTTTGACATTCTTCAGTCTAGCTTATGCAGCCTTCATATTGCTTCCTGTTATTTATCAGTTACTGTAAGTTCTACATCTACACCATCCAATAAAAACTTGGTTGAAAATTACATTTATTTTCTTTGTGAGGTTTAGAAAATTAAACCTAATCTAGATAGTATAATTTTGTACAACAACAAAACAAAATTTGAACAGTCTTTTTATTGGCACCAAGTCTTATATAGAGGTGTATCAATTCAAAACAAATAAAATTGGTAAAATTAATTTAATTGCCAACAACATTAACATGGTATGTTACATTAGATTTACATTTAGTACACTATATTTGAAATAACTTTTTGTATACTATATAAATAAATAAAATGATAAATACATTTTTTGGTTTTTGGGCCACACCCAGTAACGCTCAGGGGTTACTCCTGGCTATGTGCTCAGAAGTTGCTCCTGGCTTGGGGGACCATATGGGACACCGGGGGATCGAACCACGGTCCGTCCAAGGTTAGCGCAGGCAAGGCAGGCACCTTACCTTTAGCGCCACCGCCCGGCCCCAAATACATTTTTATTAAAATTTCTCTTCAACAAACTTCTATTATTATTTGTTATTATAAGAATTCTCACTTGGCTCTGCACTTAGAAATTATTCTGGGTGGTTCTTATAAAATCACATGGTATGCCAGGACCCATCTTATATTGGCCACATGCAAGTGCCCTCTAGTTATATACAGCCCCAAACCTGTATTATATCTTGATAAAAATGATATAAAGTCAGAGACATTTTTTATTATTTCTGTCTCATAACATTAGTAAATATGCAATTGGTAAAATATATTGTGCACCCATTATCAGAAGTAAAATTAACTTTTAATTAATTCTCTTAGTGTTTTTAGGAATGAATATGTATATTATTTTATATAAATTCTGAAATAGATAATTGAGTTTCACTGTGTTTCTTTTCTTTCTAATTTAACTCTGGTTTTCCAGAATAAGCATTTAAATAACTATGTATTATTTAATATTTAATACCATGTAGAGTATTTTTACATATATAATATTATTGAAATGCAATGCAATGCAACCATGTTATTTAAATGCTCACATATATGATTTATCAGTATTTGATTTAAAAAGTTTTTTGTTTTGTAAATTATTAAATAGAAATATTAAATAGAAATAACTCAATATTTTAAATAATATAACTAGATTTTATTTCTTTTTTTTTTGTTTGTTTGTTTTTTGTTTTTGTTTTTGGGCCACACCCGGTAATGCTCAGGGGTTACTCCTGGCTATGTGCTCAGAAGTTGCTCCTGGCTTGGGGGACCATATGGGACACAGGGGGATCGAACCACGGTCCGTCCAAGGTTAGCGCAGGCAAGGCAGGCACCTTACCTTTAGCGCCACCGCCCGGCCCCTAGATTTTATTTCTTTAGTTGATTCTGTTTTTAATTTTACTGAAACCATTGTGATTTACAAAGTAATTTATAGTTGGTTTCCAGACACTATGAATCAAGGCCAATCCCACCACCAGTATCCACCTTACTCACCAATGCTCCCCAAGCACACCCCATGCTTCTCTCTCTGCCATCCTGCCTGACAATACAGTCACTTTTATTTTACTTATATTGCAATTAAACAATCCAAAAATGAAAAAAAGGTTAGTAAACATTGATATGCAACTTCATACTATCTGTCAATTATTATTCAAACTTGATTAAACAAAATTTTAATTGGAAAATTTGAAAAAAATACTTTTCAAATCTAACCTTTCATTTTTATCAAGTATTTAAACTG
Organism: Suncus etruscus; assembly: GCF_024139225.1. Lineage (NCBI taxonomy): Eukaryota > Metazoa > Chordata > Mammalia > Eulipotyphla > Soricidae > Suncus > Suncus etruscus. The sequence goes on from NC_064855.1 coordinate 85,233,075, forward strand.
AAAAAAAATCTGAAAGATGTGAAGTATAATGTCCTCAAGACAGAATCCTTCTAAAAAGTCTGGAAATAAACTGTCACATATTCTTACAAATTCAAGATTTGATATGATCAAATACATTTTTGTTAGTACAGATGTTATAAAGGCATCTGTAATAAATCCAAAAGAGGTATATGATAAAGTTGATATTTAATATTTATTTTAATAAACAAATTTAATAATGTTATGCATGTAGTATAACAAGTTAAATTCGGTAAGTCTCATTTTACTTTGAATTCTTAAAGTAGGGTAAATTTATTTAGTGCTCATTATTTTCAATGTAATCACAGAAACAGCAATCAAATGTGCCATTGTTAAATTCAGTTGTGAAAGCTTATACATGTATCAGTCTTATGAAGAGTTATTATAGACATTTGAATATGTCATACGATTTTAAAGCACAGGGAATTTATTTTTAGCTAAAATATAATATCTTCCTTATTACTTCTCTATGCCCAAATTTAATCTTCAGAAATCTATTCAGTTTTAACTTTACTTTTCACTATGTGTGTGGAAATGTGCCTCTTCTGTCTTTTACAAACACTTTTGAATGCTCATCTGGAGAGTCAGGGCTAACAACCTTTCCCATAGTCACCCAAAGAACCGTTACCAATTTCAGAGAAGTATTTATTCTTGACACCAAATGCAGTTATGGTACATAAAAAAAGAAAAGTAGTCAGCTAAAAATTAATAAAAGGCAAATTATGCTCAGAATAAGTGAGACAGAGTTTGCTTACATTTTTTTTTAATTTTTTTTTTTTATTTAAACACCTTGATTACATACATGATTGTGTTTGGGTTTCAGTCATAAAAGGAACACCACCCATCACCAGTGCAACATTCCCATCACCCAAGTCCCAAATCTCCCTCCTCCCCACCCAACCCCCGCCTGTACCCTAAACAGGCTCTACATTTCCCTCATACATTCTCAATATTAGGACAGTTCAAAATGTAGTTATTTCTCTAACTAAACTCATCACTCTTTGTGGTGAGCTTCCTGAGGTGAGCTGGAACTTCCAGCTCTTTTCTCTTTTGTGTCTGAAAATTATTATTACAAGGGTGTCTTTCATTTTTCTTAAAACCCATAGATGAGTGAGACCATTCTGCGTTTTTCTCTCTCTCTCTGACTTATTTCACTCAGCATAATAGATTCCATGTACATCCATGTATAGGAAAATTTCATGACTTCATCTCTCCTGACAGCTGCATAATATTCCATTGTGTATATGTACCACAGTTTCTTTAGCCATTCGTCTGTTGAAGGGCATCTTGGTTGTTTCCAGAGTCTTGCTATGGTAAATAGAGCTGCAATGAATATAGGTGTAAGGAAGGGGTTTTTGTATTGTATTTTTGTGTTCCTAGGGTATATTCCTAGGAGTGGTATAGCTGGATCGTATGGGAGCTCGATTTCCAGTTTTTGGAGGAATCTCCATATCGCTTTCCATAAAGGTTGAACTAGACAGCATTCCCACCAGCAGTGGATAAGAGTTCCTTTCTCTCCACATCCCCGCCAACACTGTTTATTCTCATTCTTTGTGATGTGTGCCATTCTCTGGGGTGTGAGGTGGTATCTCATCGTTGTTTTGATTTGCATCTCCCTGATGATTAGTGATGTGGAACATTTTTTCATGTGTCTTTTGGCCATGCGTATTTCTTCTTTGTCAAAGTGTCTGTTCATTTCTTCTCCCCATTTTTTGATGGGGTTAGATGTTTTTTTCTTGTAAAGTTCTGTCAGTGCCTTGTATATTTTGGAGATTAGCCCCTTATCTGATGGGTATTGGGTGAATAGTTTCTCCCACTCAGTGGGTGGCTCTTGTATCCTGGGCACTATTTCCTTTGAGGTGCAGAAGCTTCTCAGCTTAATATATTCCCATCTGTTAATCTCTGCTTTCACTTGCTTGGAGAGTGCAGTTTCCTCCTTGAAGATGCCTGTAATGTCCTGGAGTGTTTTGCCTATGTGCTGTTCTATATATCTTATGGTTTTGGGGCTGATATCGAGGTCTTTAATCCATTTGGATTTTACCTTTGTACATGATGTTAGCTGGGGGTCTAAGTTTAATTTTTTGCAAGTGGCTATCCAATTGTGCCAACACCACTTGTTGAAGAGGCTTTCCCTGCTCCATTTAGGATTTCCTGCTCCTTTATCAAAAATTAGATGGTTGTATCTCTGGGGAACATTTTCTGAGTATGCAAGCCTATTCCACTGATCTGAGGACCTATCCTTATTCCAATACCATGCTGTTTTGATAACTGTTGCTTTGTAGTACAGTTTAAAATTGGGAAAAGTAATTCCTCCCATATTCTTTTTCCCAATGATTGCTTTAGCTATTCGAGGGTGTTTATTGTTCCAAATGAATTTCAAAAGTGTCTGATCCACTTCTTTGAAGAATGTCATGGGTATCTTTAGAGGGATGGCATTAAATCTGTATAATGCCTTGGGGAGTATTGACATTTTGATGATGTTAATCCTGCCAATCCATGAGCAGGGTATGTGTTTCCATTTCCGTGTGTCCTCTCTTATTTCTTGGAGCAGAGTTTTATAGTTTTCTTTGTATAGGTCCTTCACATATTTAGTCAAGTTGATTCCAAGATATTTGAGTTTGTGTGGTACTATTGTGAATGGGGTTGTTTTCTTAATGTCCATTTCATCCTTATTACTATTGGTATATAGAAAGGCCATTGATTTTTGTGTGTTAATTTTGTAGCCTGCCACCTTGCTATATGAGTCTATTGTTTCTAGAAGCTTTTTGATAGAGTCTTTAGGGTTTTCTAAGTAGAGTATCATGTCATCTGCAAACAGTGAGAGCTTGACTTCTTCCTTTCCTATCTGGATTCCCTTGATATCCTTTTCTTGCCTAATCGCTATAGCAAGTACTTCCAGTGCTATGTTGAATAGGAGTGGTGAGAGAGGACAGCCTTGTCTTGTGTTTGCTTACATTTTTAAGGGTTAATTTATCAAAACCAGTGGAGAAAAAAAAGTGAGACATTCTGCAAATATAATATTACATCCTTTAGTTTTAAGGGAATATTTGGTTAATTACTACACCATAATAAGAAATTCAGTATAAGAGACTATATTTTGTTTAGAGAATAATGAATATTTTTTATAATTTTTAATTTTTAATTATGAGAACAAAGATGCAATGTAAGAGGACAAGGTAAAGTTACAGTGGAAGGACAATCACCCATAGACAGAATTCACAAAAATCCCCTTGCTGATATCTGAACTTTGAACTTTCAACCAAAGAACATTAAGAAAAATAAAACAGAACCCATGTACAATTACTTTGTCCCACAAGTCCCCAGATTGTAATACATAATATTTCTTAGCAGCACACAAAGCAATCTAAAGTCATAAAACTTATGTAACTCCTTAAACATTGGAAGCAAAATACTTTTTTACATTTCCATGCACATGCATATTAGTTTAAGTTAACCTCAAAAGTTTAAGTGGGTTGTTTTTCTTAAGGATTAGAGTCAAAGGAGCACAGTCAAAACGGTGTTAGAGTGGCAATTTTTTTTGCATAGGCCCACCAAAATATGAGGGACATGGAAAGGAAAACCCTTGGCCTAAATACAAGGAGACCCTAACCCTGAAGTTTCCTGTCATAAGACCAACTCTAGGCTCCAGGAAAACTAGTTTGTCCAATCCAAGTCATTGTCTGTAGTGCCATTTACACTTTTATTTTTCACATAGTCTCTGTTGTTGGTATCATGTTTTTGTATTAAAGATCCTGGAATCTGCATATTCTACATTGCAGTCAGGATGGTGCAGAGCATCCTCTCGTTTCACCTCACAATTAAAGGACAATGCAGAGAGCCCTGTCCTGTAAGCAGGTCATTGTTGTTGTCAAGTCTTCTTAGTGTTAAGGGAAGTCTCTTTTGAGCAGTTTGATGTCAGAGCAGTGGTAGGGTCTTCCCTGGTAGAGGATTGCTTCCAGTTGTTGTTATAAAAAAACCTTGGATGTTTTGTAGATACCTTCCCTGGTTCAGGGGTGAATGAAGGATGCCCATTTTCTGAGGCCTGTGCCTGGTCATTATATCCATGTTCAGAGTGTAAGATCCCATTGCACTACAAGATTTGTGTGTTCCAATCTCTATTAGATAAGAACTTATTTGTATGTATAATATTTTCCCATTTTAATGTACCTATGCAAACAAGGAACAATGCCACGTGGCATTATCAGCGAATATGGAGGACATAAGAACAAGTCCAACAATCCCCATGACATGGTTCAATCATAAGCATTAAACTGAGGGACTCTTTCACCAAAATTCCTTATTGAACAGCTCACAAAGAGAGGCAGGGGCTGGGCTCAGAAGACTCAACATGCCAGGACTTCTGATTCTCTTCAACTGGTATGTTGGGGGCTCTGGGCAGAACAGCTAGCCATAGGACCCCTGGCCTAACTTAGTCCAGGGGACTGAGATCCCCCCACACCAGACTGGTCTTCAGGGCTGGGCCTGGTAAATTGGGCTCTGGGGGGAAGGTGGGGGAGAGAAATACCTCCCCTATGCATACACAAACGACAGAATAATGAATATTTTTAAAGACATTTTATATTTATATTTTAAATATGTAAAATATTTTAATCACTGCCATAGTTTCTGATAACTTTTATAGTTTAATACATTTAATCACCTCTTGGAGTCTGGAAAAGAGAATAATAAATATTTTAAAATATATTTTATACTTATATTTTAAAATATTTTTAAAATACTTAAATCACTACCATATTTTTGTTAACTGTTTCCTTTTTAAGTATATTCAATCAACTTCTGTTGGTGTCTAAAAAAAAGAAGATACAGCTGAATATTAATTCGTGTGTAATTGTGTGTGTTCTTATTATGTATCTGTGTTTATTAAAATATTCTGAATGGATTGTGCACCACTACAATTATAAACTTAATTTATTAGGAAGAAAAGCACAGAGTAACAAGACATAATTGCATTGTTTAAAGTTTGTAGTGTGAGCCAGAGAATACTACAATGAGTTGAACTCTTTCATCCATATGAGCCATCTGGTTTTATCCACAGCACAGAACGTGATCCTCTGAGCACCGCAGCTGTGATCCCAGAGGACAGAGACAAAGAGTGAGGCTTGAGCATAGCCACAAGTAACTCCCAAATCAAAATCGAAAACAAAACATTCTGATGCAACTATTATGATTATTAAATTAATAGTTAAATTAATCAATTATTTTATATTGCAATGCTATTTTATATTGTGTACTTAAATCTTTGTAACATATTATATGTTTTGCGGATTTATTATATTATTATACTACGCCATTCCACCAGAGTGTTTTTCACTGATTGTATCTGTTGCTCTATTTCAATTTCCCTCCAAAGTTTGGTACATTATTCAATACTAAGTAATATTTTAAAAAGAATGAATCAATACAATTTTATATAAGAAAATTGAAATCTTCATTAAGCCAAATATAATATTAGCACTCACCACTACAAAATATCTCTTATGCCAGACATAATAAAATTAACTTGGAAACAAATGTTATAAACAAGTCCAGAAATTTTCAGAGAACATAATCATATTAGATAATATTAAAAATATTGTATTATTTTAGTTACTTTATAATAAGTACTTACTTCTAAGTGAGTAATAAGCACAGCTATAGTTGTGTTGAAAGTGTCTTGAAAGAGTTGAGGAATTCATTTATCGATTTCTCCAACTTATTTTTCAAAATTTCCTAGTGAGTAAAAAATAGAAATTGGCTTTTTTTCTTTTTCTTTTTTTTTTTTTGTTTGGGCCACACCCGTTTGACGCTCAGGGGTTACTCGTGGCTATGCACTCAGAAATCGCCGCTGGCTTGGGGGGACCATATGCTAGGCAGGCACCTTACCTCTAGCGCCACCTTCTGGTCCCCTTTTTCTTCATGTATTATTCAATGCTCTTCTGTATATGTAGTATCCAGATACCTTATAATTATCTACCTTGGGCAGAAAATGTCTGGGTTTAGAATTATTTTTTAAAAAAGAATTTACTGTGCCCGGAGAGATAGCACAGCGGTGTTTGCCTTGCAAGCAGCCGATCCAGGACCAAAGGTGGTTGGTTCGAATCCCTGTGTCCCATATGGTACCCTGTGCCTGCCAGGAGCTATTTCTGAGCACACAGCCAGGAGTACCCCTGAGCACTGCCGGGTGTGACCCAAAAACCAAAAACCAAAAAAAAAAAAAAAGAACTTACTGATGATCACAAGAAATATATAAAGTCATCAAAAAAGTCATTTATTGTAGAAATAAATAAATTATGTATGTTAAGGAAACCTATGTACTATGCAATAAATTTAATGGGTTTCTCATTTTATTTTTCTGGTGGGTTTCTCATTTTAAATCTGTTATGACAATAATTTATATTAGTATGAAGTTAATAATTTAGAAAATTTCAATTAAAATTTATCAGAAATATTATTTTATCTTTACTTATTAAATTATGCTTTTAAAGGTAATGCAAAATTTCCTTTTCTCCTTTATTTCTTTATCAAATTTTATTTCTCTTTATTAAAACATGCAAACAATATTCACAGCATAAAATCTACAATGGAAACAAAGTTTCTAACTTATCTTTTTAAAAAGTAAAATATTTTAAATATTTTAAAATATAGTGTTTTTTACTTCATACTTTTCACTTAATGACATGGTATTGTTATAAAATGCTATAATTATATAAAATGTTATGAGATTAATGTCCCTTATTATTATCATATACTATATTTATTATAGTTGACTCAATGAAACCAAAAACTGTCCATATATTTGATTGAAATAAAAAATATTATTAGTAACCTCCTCTTTCCCCTTTTTCTCTCTGTATCTCTTTCTCTATTTCTCATATTTTCATTAGGTATATAATGACAAATTAGATGGGATTTAATAAAGAAATCTTTCTCCTGTGGGGCTGTTATTTGTTTTAAAAGACTGAGCTTGTCATTTCTCACTGCAATTTTTGGATTTTTCAAGATATTGCCTACATGCTAGGACAGCACATTATCTCTTACTATCTCTATCTCTTCTACTCTCTTTTTCAGTAACTGTATCAAATTTAAGAATGCTTTTTTTAGGCTATAATAAATTACCTGCTACAAAATAGCTACTCAAGAAATGTGTTCTTTATGAATGAATGAGCTCAATTTTAAACATTTTCTTCTAAAAAGTAAATATTAATTTTTGTAACTAATTTGAGGTTATGCCTAAAACACTTTTTTAAAATATTTTTTAGGAAATTAAATTCCTTATTCTTGTTCTTAACATTTCAAGTTTTACATATTTAACTCTCTTACATGATACTTACCACTTTTTCTAACTACAATATTTTTTATTTTCTCTTCTAGATCTATACTATAACATATCTAATATTCCCACTATCAATATAATATCCCCAATGCAATGCAAATAACTCAACTTAGATTAAGAAAATTGCTTTGCACATGACTAGCTCAGTTTGATTTCCAGCACTATACATGGTCATCCAAGCACTGCCAGGTTTTATCCCTGAGCACAAAGATAGGAGTAAGTCTTGCACACTGAAATGTTCCACCCAAAATACAAATATTCTAGAAAATATTGCTAAGGCAGTTAAGGACTTAATGTATATTAACACTCTTTAATTAGATATGTCTATTAATTATGAAAAATATTTGGTAATAAACTTACTTTATAATTGGACAATGAAAATTATATATTTTATATAACATTTTATCTCTCCTAGAAATCTCAAATTTATCAAAGTCATATCTAGCAATATTCAGGGATTATTCTTTTTTTTTTTTTTTTTTTTTTGTGGTTTTTGGGTCACACCCGGCAGTGCTCAGGGGTTATTCCTGGCTCCATGCTCAGAAATTGCTCCTGGCAGGCACGGGGGACCATATGGGACGCCGGGATTCGAACCGATGACCTTCTGCATGAAAGGCAAACGCCTTACCTCCATGCTATCTCTCCGGCCCCTCAGGGATTATTCTTGACATTTGTTTAAGGATCACTTGTGGCAGTGTGTAGGGGAAATTACGCCATGTTGGAGATAGAACAAGAGTCAATATCATGCAAAGCAAATGTTGCAACCCTGTACTATCTTACTGCCCTTAAACCATAAAATTGATTTTGATCACCAATTGTTTTTTTTAATCTCTGATCAACTAATTCTAATTTTAGCAACTGATCATAAGCTTTTATTAGTATATTTTAAGTTAAATATACATTTCCAAGGTATTTTTTGTTATTATTTGAAATACACAAGTTTTCATTTTGACAAAAACTCATATAGGCAACAATAAAGTTACAACTTTATTATTTTTCAGTAGTTTTAAACTTGTCATCCTTTTCAAGTAAGTTATATTGCCTTTCAACAGCTAAAAATATGAAGAGCAAAGTAACCTTTGAGAAAGAAAAAAGAAATGTCATCTTTATTACCAATAGGGCACAAAAACATGACACATTTTTTATTGGTAATATTCGGGATACTCATGACAAAGGTATCCTGTCAGTGAATGATAATTGTTGAATTTTCAAATGGAGTTTTGGAATTTCATTATTGTCATGCAAGATGTGGGATGAAATAATTATGCTTATTTCCCCTGTCAAATTCTCATTCAGACACTTACTTTTCTTTTAACCAAAACCTGTATGGGTATCTATGAATGCCCAGTTGAATCATAGCCCCTTCTTTAATACATGCTGCTTACACTGGTCACCCATATGAGTATCTCACATGATTCTACCTATATATTTCTAAGTTCAATCCAGTGGTCTATATGTTATTTTCCTGGTTGCTGTCATTACACAAATTAAGCCTAAAATAAGTCACAGACAAAAGCAGAGTGACACTTTACACCTGTATATTACTTTCAAAAATGGATTAAGAAAATGATGATAAACAAATTAATACACCAGTAATTTAGCAAAAACAACTTTTTATAAAAATTTAAAGATTAGCTGCAAGATTTATTTCTTTTCAAATTCTGAGTTCTGAATCTCATATTATCAAATTTTATCTGAAAAATATCTCTTAGTAGTTCTAAATCATCATTTTTATCAAAAGATATAGACTAACTTTAAAAAGTCATAGTCTGCATTAATTTTAAGAATAAAAATGAATTATGTCTGTTTAAAATGATTAACCTAAGGCATATTATATTTATCAATATTTCAAAGATTCTTTGAAGGGTGTCAGAATATTGCTATAATGTTGTACACCTGTCACTGTCAAATTTATAAAGTATTTTTGAAGGATAATAAAGAATTATTTCTTAGTTCATATGAACCATTATGCCATTACAATTGAAATGCATTTTAGTTCTGCTGGAGAAAGGGGTTATATAGGGTTAATATTAAAAGTAAATAAATAAAATAAAAACCACCAAACTCCCCCTGCTGGCAAAAATAAAATACTGAGATGATTATCTATAGTATATAAGTCTTTTTCAGGCTACGGAGATGGATAAATGACAAGAATCAATCAGTTGCTCAAGGAAATATAATAATCAGAACCCAATCAGCATGTTAACAGCTCTGGGGCTGTGAGTGGCTTTCTCATGGCTGATTGGTAATGATACATCATCAGAAAAATAGGCTCATAGTTAAGTAACCTTCATTTTTCCAAAGGCAATACATACCACTTATTATATTGTCATGATTCCATAGCTAGAGGCTTAGAGAGCTCTTAACTTGTAAATAGATTTTGGATAATGGTTAACTCCAAATGATTTCATATTTTGAGGAAGATTACAGATAGCCTATTTCTAGGAGATTTGATAGCAAGACTACCTAGTTGCCTTGTAATTTTCTTCTATTGTAACATGTTGACCCCTAGGAAAAATGTTGTAGCACCGTTTGACACTTTTTATTGCCATATTTTTGTTAGAGCAGCTCTACCTTCTCAAATAACATTTCCATGTTCAATTCAAAGACAGTTCTAAATCAACTTTCAGAGTGCTACAATACTGACTATACATAACTAGCAAGAAATAAGACATATACAAGAGCAGCTGTATTTGGCTATAATCATTTTTGTTGTTTTATAATCTTTTAGAACAAACCCAGGGACAAACAAGTTAGGTTTCATCTATCACTGAGCTACATCTTTGGCATTGAGTTAGTGATTTTTTAAATGGTAATTATATACCCAAAGTCACTCTAAAATTTTTGTATCCTTATGTATGTTTGAATATGAGACATTTATGGAACGTTTCCAAAGGCTGAGATAGTTTGCTCCTCTTTTTATTACAAAGGTAATTGATAGGCCAACGCAAGCATTTCTACAATATAATATACACTATGGCCTATATTCAAAAAAGTTTGGAAAACTATTTACTGATGTATATCAGCATATTGATTTACCTGTTTTGTTATCTTTTCTACTTGATGTATTTTTTCAAAACATCCATGTTGTACATGGTATTTTTTAGGAAGAATATTTGGTTTTCATTTGGGAGACCACCTCATGTGCTATTCAGGGGTTACTAATAGTTTTCTGCTCAGAACTCTCTCCTAGCAATGGGCATAAAAACATAAGTTATGGTGATGGTGGAACCAGATTCAACCACATGCGAGGCTAATGCCCAATTTATAAATTCTTATAACAAACATAAAATAAATACTTTGTAGAATTTGAGTTTTGGACACCTAACATTTTTTTTGTGGGTCACACCAGGCAGTGCTCAGGGGTTATTCCTGGCTCCAGACTCAGAAATTGCTCCTGGCAGGCACGGGGGACCATATGGGGTGCCGAGATTCGAACCGATGACCTCCTGCATGAAAGGCAAACGCCTTACCTCCATGCTATCTCTCCGGCCCCGACACCTAACATTTTTTTTATAAAATTCTCTATTATTTGGCCAAAAGTTTTATAAAATAAGGGACATTGACTTATCACTAATTGTTAAATCATTATATTAAACTATATCTAATATATTTAATTCAATATAGTAATTCATATTGGTTTCTTATTTTATTTTTGTTATCATTATTTTGGGGCCACATCCTAATGTTCTTAGTGATTAGTCTGGGTTTTATGCTTAGGGATCTCACCTGGCAAAGCATGGGAAAACATGTTAGTTTCCAGTGATTGAAACTGGGTTGGCCACATTCAAAGCAAGCTCCCTAAATGCTATATTTTCTCTAAGGTTTCTAATTTTTACTTATTTAAATAGATGTAAATTTATATCACATTACCTCAATTCAAATTATTTTAGGTTTTCAAAATGACTTTTTTCATATTTGTATTCCCTCCACAGTGTTTTGCAATGGACTTTGCTCATGGAAACAATGAATATTATATAATCTTTTTTCACCCTAAATATTACAGGTATCTAAGCCACAGGAAAAATATAAGGTGATTACTAACAGCAAGCACGTACTCGTGTGTAAGAAGAAATGTAATTTTAGTGAAGTAAGGATGGCTCATCACAAATTATATGTTTCTGGAATAAGCTATAAGGCCTATTGGTCAAAAGTGCCTTATGGACAGGGATTGAAGATAGAATGCAAGCCAGTGGTCAACAAACAACCTACTGTGTGTGCACCAACCCCAATATTAATGGTCATATTCTCTAATCTGTAAAAAATGAAGTTTTTCTTTAGAAGAAGGCAAAATAAGAATGCTCATTGAAGGCATATATTTTTTCATTATAAAACTGCTTTGTTGAAATTCATGAATTATATATATTCTTATAATGTGGATGATTTATTTTGTTGAATTGAAGAATGTTACTTAGAAATTGGCATTGTTCTTTAATAATGAAAATTAATATTAATACCAAGAAATATTTTAGAATAAAGAACACGTTAGTAGTAAGATCACTTATTCATCCATTTCCCTTAGAATTTATGTGACTGGTTCATGGGCATAATTTTATTCCTTGTTCAGTTTCACAGAAAGTAATTGAAATTTAGAACTCTCAAAATGTTCAGTCACACAACCAAAAGAGGTGGAGATTCAAAGATACTCCACTTAAATCATAATTTGCTGAGAGCCCATTTATTATATAATCCTATACCTGGTTTACCCAGTATTTGAAATAGTTTGATGAATAAAAATCATCTTTCATTCTTTATTAAACCAAATATTTTAATTTGTTGATTAAACACTTTACTTATTTGGGTTCATTCACATTTTTTATTATCATCTATTATTTCCTTTGCCTTATTCTAGAACATCTTTTTTTACTAGGCGAATAGGATATGACACTATCATTTATCTGCTTATCATTTCTATGCATTTTCTTGCTAACATCTTAATTTTCAAATTTGCATCTTCATATTACTTGAACAACACACACTCTCCCTATTGGTCCTCATTCACACTTTTTCAATTATTACTGCACCTAAAAATTTATGCTGTACAATTAAAAGATCTTGGCTAGAGAGACAGTACAACATTCAAGGTGATTGCCATCCATGTGGCCAACCCGTATTCGATTCCTGGCACCACATTTGGTTTTCTGAGATTGAACTTTCCAGGAATAATATCTAAACACAGATCTAGGAGAAAGCCTTGAGCATAGTCACGTGTAGCCCACAAATAAAACAAAATAAAAAACAAACAAATATTTATATTCTGATGGTAGGTGTGAAGTCCCTTGTGCCTTGAAGGCAAAAAAGAAACTACGGAAAAGTTAAACCAATAATGTCAATTTTTTTGAAAAATAATTTATGCATTTTTAAGGATAAGTAAGGCTGAAGTCAGAGTGATGGTGCAAGCCTTACCTGCACTAGCCTAAGATGGAACAGGGGTTTGATCCCCTGGCGTCCTACATAGTTCCCCAAGCCAGGAGCGATTTCAGAGTGCCTACCCCTGAATGCCAACAAGTGTGGCCCCAAAATCAAAAATAAATAAATAAATGAGGCATTTCTTCTTTGTATTGACAAAAATTCCTTAAAAACCAGAACATATTACAGTTTAATTATTCTTGGAATGCTGTTCTGCAGAGCAGAATTGTTACAAATCTTTTCATGGTTAAACAAATATAATAAGTGTAGTTCCTTAAATAATATTTAGAGAATAATATCACATTTTTATTCTATTTAATACAATTTCTTAATTTGTTAATTAGGAAAATATGAATTTGTTTTAGATTTTTACATTGTAATGTTTCCATAAAGGAGAATAACTAATGTGACTTCTCAGTATGAGAGGTTTAATCATTCACACATATAATGCTATTTTTTCTTTTCCTTCCCTGACAGTCAGTTTTTTGAAAAATTTCATTTACTTATTTTTTAACGATAAGTTACATAATACAGTATTCTAAGTTGAAATGCACACATGCAGTGTAATTTAGATGATATGTATCATTTGATTTTACATGTATAGTTACTGGCCATTTTTTATGGTCTCAAATAAATATATAAGTCCCCACTGTCTAGTAGTATTTTGCATTGAAAAAATTAGTTTATATAACCTAACTTTTATAGCCTAAAATATTAAATGTATACAAATAATATGAATCATATAACTGTGCAAACTGTGTGTGTGCTCCCACAGTGGTAAAACTCTATGATTGGAAGTTGTTGTTTAATTTAATAATTCTTAAATATTTATAGACTATTTATTATATGAATTATTTCAGGGAATATATAAGAACGAAAATGTCAAGAAAATCTTCCTTTCCTTCTCCAGTTTCATTCAAATTGAATAAAATAAAAGATAAACAAATAGCAAATATACTTTGCTTACTTTGGTAGGAAATAATCTAAACTTGATAAAATGGCATGATACTGAGAAGATGAGCAGTAGTCCTCTAAAAGAATATCCTGTTTACAAGAAATTTTTCATATTTTAAATATAAATATAAATAAAATAGACAAACATGGATGTGTGTATTTCTACATACATTCTCAAACATTATATCTATCTATTTATCTTTTTTTTTTGTTTGTTTGTTTTTTTTTGGGCCACACCCGGTAACGCTCAGGGGTTACTCCTGGCTATGCGCTCAGAAGTCGCTCCTGGCTTGGGGGACCATATGGGACGCCGGGGGATCGAAACGCGGTCCGTCTCCTAGGCTAGCGCAGGTAAGGCAGGCACCTTACCTCCAGCGCCACCGCCCGGCCCCTCTATCTATTTATCTTTACATCTATATGTATACCTAATGGTATAAAAGATTTAAAGAAAAATAAAGCAAGTAATATGAAACCAGGTTGATAAGGCTCCTCATTCTTATAAAGAAATCACTGAAGGCCATTCTAAAGAGGTGACATTTGAGCAAAGACATGGTTAAGTGAGAAATGAATGGAGTGAAGAGCTTTCAAGACAGAGATTAAGTAAGTGAAAAAGTCAAGAGCATGCTTGGTGAATTTAAGAATCAGCAATCTGTCAGTGTGGCTGAATGAGAAAGGGCTGAAATCCACAGAAAATTAGGTCAGAAAGTCAGCTCAACTTAACCATATGTCAGGTATCTTGTTGTTTATTGTAAAAAAATACAAAATAGAGTTTTTTTTTTAAGGTATACTATAGTCATCACTAACTAAAAAAACTTGTATAAAGACACCAATCATAAGTTATCACTTAATTCAGTGGTCTATGATTACTAGTAGGATACAATTATTGGTTTGTAGCAGTTGTGTAGATCCATGCCAGTAGTTAAATAAGACATAATATTTACTCCATACAGTTTGACCCTCTTTTTTTTACACTTTTGCATTAACATTATTTACTTACTAAAGAGATATTATGATTTTCAAGAATATTATTAGCAAGTGGTAAAATCATGTAAATTAACATAATTTACTTTTTCCTTTAAATTTGTTTATAATGGCAAAATGAATATTGCATTAAGCAAGTTGCTTTCTTGCATCCAACCAAACTGGATTCAATATCTGACTATCATTGATCCCTTTTTGATTTCAGGGGTAATTCCTAAAAAAAAAATAAAAGCCAGAATTAAGCATTAAGCATTGCCTGTTGTGGTCACCCAAACAGAAATAAAACGAACGTAAAATAAACTCTTTGTATGTTATAACTTTTCAATATCTTCCCATTTTAAACCATTTTGGAAAGTTAAAATTTAAAGCATAAGAGATCGATTTAAACTATATAAACATATATTATTTTGGAGGTCACGTGTGTTGTTTATTAGGGCTTACTTTTGGCTCAGCACTTAGGGCTCACTATTATCAAGGCTCAGTAAACCATATTGGATTCCTGGATAGAACATGAGTCAGCTGTGTGCCAGGTAAATGTTCTATCCACTATACTATTATTCTAGCCCATAAAATCTTATATATTCTACATTAAAATCACTTCAAGAATCAAAATCTTCTTAATAAATGATACTGGGTAAATGTCTATATGCAAAGTGATGAAGTCTGACCACTACCTATAGCACACATGAAACTCAATCAAATTGGATCAAATGACAAATATATATATATATATATATATATATATATATACTCTATATAAACTATCACTCTTATATAAACTGAGTGTTTATTAAACAATCACTAAAAATGTCATCTAAAATTATGCCTCTCTGATATAAAAATGTATTTAAAGGCAATTTAGCAGTTCATATAGAAAATGTACATTCTCTTACCTAAAATAAAGAAGGAAATTTTATTTTATTTTTTGAAGAATTATTCTTATCTTTGAATACATGTACCAGAAGATCTGTAAACCTCTTTACTCCACATTGGTTTTATCTCATATAATTGCATTGGAAATCTGAAGCAACATTTTTTTCTAATTTTTTCTTTGTTTTGTTTTTGTTTTTGGGTTTTGGGGCCATTCTCAGTGACACTCAGGGGTTACTCCTGGCTCTGCACTCAGAAATCACTCCTAGCTGGGGTGACCATATGGGATGCCAGAGTTCAACTCAGATTCATCCTGGGTCAACCCAGTATAAAGCAAACATCTTACCACTGTGTGACCACTCAAGTCCCTCTATCTTTATTTTTAAGATTCAGAAATTATATGGTTTATTGTTGAAGATGTTCTGTAACATCTTCAAGTGTTACAGAGCATTCATACAGTAATTTTCATTAAAGTTTATAACATTTTTAAATGCATTCTTCTTGCCATTTTATTTTTCAATTTGTCCATTTACTTATCATAGTACTATTCTTGTATTTGTATAAATTATTACTTTTGATAATAATTAAATTCAAATAATTAGTGATTTAATTAACTAGATAACAATCAGCATTCTAAGAAAAACATTCATTCTTTGGAATTTTTTAATATACAATAATTCTATGTCTTCCCAGAAGACTAAATCAGACTTCATATCGTCAGATATCTTTGCAGTTCTATAACATTTAATGTGAGCTACTTCTCTTTTCCTCTGTCCCTCTCTCTGTGCCTTTTCATTCTCTGTCTCTGTATATCTGTCTCTTTTCTCCCTTCTTCCTAAATGAGCTTGTGATTGAACTCAGAGTTCTATGACTTCAGGACTTGTGCTATGCCCTGAATCACATTTCTACTTAAAGTTTTTTTCTTGATATTTTATTATTGTTATTGTTAGAGAACAACATCTGAAAACTTAATTAACCTATTTTAGAAGTAGCATTTGACACTCTTCTCTTTTCTTCTGTCCTTCCTGTTCTCTGTGCCTTTTCATTTTCTGTCTCTGTATATGTCTCTTTTCTCCCTTTCTCCTAACTGAGCTTGTGATTGAACTCAGAGTTTTATGACTTCAAGATTTGTGCTATGCCCTGTACCACATTTCTACTTAAAGTTCTTTTCTTGATATTTTATTATTGTTATTAAAAAGTAACATTTGACATTATGTAAAATGTTTATATCTCTGTAGAAAGTTGAAATAATAAATAACTAAATAAAAATAAACCAAATTATAGAGTGTCCAAGAAGAAACAGTTTTGGACTATGTAATCATGAAAGAAAGATTTTTGTTCCAGATCTTTTGCAACATAAATGGTGATCAAAACTATTTTTAACTCAAATCCACTAAATTGAGGAACAAACATTTAGAATGAAAGAGATGGATAGTGAGAAAATTCTAGAAGGTATAATAGAAGAGCTGATCAAAATAATGTGTGGAGAGCATTGAGTTTGCACATAGACTCCTATTTTATCACAAGAAATTTGAAAATAGGAAACATATTTCTGATTAATTATTTCCAAATGATATCCCAAAAATTCATTAGAAATACTTGTGTTAAGGGGCTTAAAATAACTTATATCCCTCTAACTATCAGAGTATCTAAGAAAAATGGGGAAAATCATTTAAAATTTAATAAGGGAGGTATAACCTGTTCAAGGCAAAATTCAGAAGAGAGTATTAATGGAGATTGAAGAAAATACCAAATAGAGCTGGAAATTTAATAATAATGAGTTAATAATATTTGAGCCAAGAGGTAAGAATTCCCCCAAATCAAAATGTTCAGTTAGAGAATAAAGGCAAGAATGATCTTACTAAACTTCTCTTTTTCATTGTCATGTTTAACTGTGTATTTAGGCAGCACACAAACCTATTTTCCTCCTCTCTTTTTTTTTATACTGGAACTAGAGAAAATATCTGATCATAAATTATTGGGAAGCTAACCCTATTCTTAAACTGATATAAAATGGCTACAAGAGAAAATACATCAAAACATTAAGCTAATTAACAAGGAAACATGAAGGTTTCTTATAGAAAAAATAATGTTCAAGATGTTTTCACACACTTGTCTTACACAAGGACACAATGTGAATTGCTGAAAGAATTGCATGTTTATGTATTTTTATTTCAAATATTGTTTGCTTTGGGGCTATACTTGTACTCCTTGGGCCTTTCTCTTTACTTTGTATTCATGGATTACTCCTGGCAGGGCTCAGGAGAACTTTTGTAGTGCAGGAGGCAAAATTATTGCTGTGGCTGAGAAGTGTACCAGGCTATTGCTTTTTAAACTACTGTCTCTCTAAAGTTCCATTATACATATTTATTTATGCTAAGCTGTAAGTATGCTATTCCATATAGCATTACAGTTTTATTGCTTTTATACATGTCAAGTGACTGACAACTACACTAGCAATGGAAATTGTCAACCTCATAGCACGTTCAAAATCTAAATTAGGACATAGGTTCACTTGACTGAATTTAAATGTAAATTTTACTATAGAAATTTATAGATAATATAGTATCATCACTATTATAGTCAACAATTCCAAATAACTGCTAACAACGTTCTGAGAGGTCAGTTGGTCCTTTTTTAATGAATAGATTAGCTTCATTAATGCTTTATTTGCACAATAAAAAGAGTGAGGTACTTGGTTTCCCTTCAATATTTTAAATGTTTGTCATGTGATTTATAAAGCTTTGTTTTAAAACTTCCATTTTATATAAAACTATGAAGGGAATTATGAATTGCAATTACAGAAGAAAAACACTACAGGATATAACATGGAGCAAAATCCCTCCATGGCACCATTTTGATGACCTTTCTAAACCCTGTTCCTAGACTCAACGGATAACACCCTTTCATTTCTCCTCTCCATGGTAACCGATTCTAAGGGCAAATTCTTGAGGAAAGCTCTACCCACGCTTTAGTTGCAATGTGCTGCTCTAGCAGGGAGCTGAAAGACAATTAAAAAGAGTACCAACTGCTAGCCTTAAAGCACACCATCCTGCCAGACCACATTTGACTACCTGCCAGCACACTGTACCCCTATGAGCTGAAAGTAACCCAAGCTTAACCTAAAATATAACCATTTAGCAAGGAAATTCCAGTCTCTCTGCTCCCTTGCCAGTCCAGTATCACCCAGACATCTATTTTTCCAGCCCTAGAATATGTATTCTGTCACCAGCCAGAACTGATTTTCTAGCACTCCTAAACACTGCCCAGTATGGGTTCCTTAGCCTTTACCCAGATTTACACTAAGAGAGCAGTCAGTATTCGCTAGAATTCCCTGATTGCACTGTAGACCCTTTTAAACTCCGGCCACAGTTGTTGCTGTACTTTCAGGGCTGAACACAAATTGTTGTTGCTCAGACCAGCTATAATCAAGCACTGAATTCCTTTGAGAATTTGTGACAGTGACCATATGGTCAAACGTGGTGAAGTGCTGTACTCCCTTGCTGCCTCCTGGTCGATTAGACTCCGAAGCTGAGTGAGTTCAGCATCGCCTGGGCTTAAGACTCTAGACTCCTCATAAATTCACCTTGTTGCAGTACTTATCTGTTTGCTCTTTATTCTTTCTACTGGTACTTTGACATCTACCTTTTTTGTGCTGATTAGATTTCATTCCTTTTTTTTCTTATTTCTCTAAAGTTTGTCTGAGACAATCTGAAATCCTAAATGTCTATGGTAAGAGAGGTCTCCAAAGCAGAGGCTGCTGGTTACTCTGGATCTAGAGGCACTAGATTGCTAACTTGTTTTTGGAACAGGCTCTGTTAGGCATTTGTGACTGCACACACCTGGCTTTGTGGAGGTATATTCTAAAGTGACAATTTAGACCATTTTAACTTGGTCTCTCCTTGCTCAAATGTGTCACAACTGTCTATGCCAGGCACTTTTATATTCAAGTAAATTCCTAATTGCAACTTGGGCCATTTCAAATTCCGAGTTCCAGTTACTGTTAGATACTAGTGATAATGCATCTTCCAGTCATTTCCAATATTATGCCTTGCATTGTATATGTCGTGGTTTCAATCTGTTGACTAAAAAATAATAAAAAAGTAAAATATTATTGAGCAAAATAGAATTTTCCAATTCTATGGTCTGGAAACATAGTATAGAATTTAAGGCACTTATATTGGTTATGGTTGAACCTAATCACTCACCACCAGAATGTGTGAACCAAAAGACAAACAACAAAACCAAAAACATATTTGGAAGTCTGAAAAGATAATACAGCATAATACAGCAGAAAAATCATTTGCCTTGCTCTCAGCTGACTCTAGTTTGAATCCCTTAACACAGCCAAAAATCATCACTGAGCACAGAAAAAGGAATAAACCCTATGTACCATAAATAGTGGACCCAAATTAACCAACATTTCTGATACAAAAATCAATTAGAAAAGCATTAAAACTTTATACTAATTATATTATGAACATACATATAAAATGCTTTATAAAATGTTTGTGATTATAAGGGACAGAGCAGTGGCGCAAGCGGTAAGGCATCTGCTTGACCATGTTAGTCTGGAACAGACCATGGTTCGATCACCCAGTATCCCAGATGGTCCCCCAAGCCAGGAGTAATTTCTGAGCGCATAGCCAGGAGTAACCCCTGAAAATTACTGGTTGTCGCCCCAAAATAAAAAAAACTCTGAGTATAATTAAAAATATATAAAATATTATATATCATGACCAATTTATTGATTTCAGGAAAGCAAGGACAGCTTAATATATGCAATAAATTATACCTATACAATTAATGCAATATATTCCATGAACAAAAGATTAATAAAATCTTACAGTCATCTACATAGGTTTTCAGGATGCTTTTGACATAATATTATGATACTTATAATATTAATTTATAAAAATTTAAATAAATTATGATTAAAAGTAATATATTATTTATATATTTCAGTAATAATATATTTCTAAGAAGCAATGTACACAGAATAATAAAATTCATGTTCAACAAACCATCCACTAACTTTATATACAATGATGAAAAATATAAAGCTTGTCTTCCAAGATTAGGCACATACTTCAATAAAGTTTTTTTTATATATCATAAAAAAGCTACTATAAACAATAGTCATTATCAGTTATTATCAGGAAATTAAAACCCTACACAGAATAATAAATATATAAAAGATAAAAGATTGGTCTATATAAAAAAGTAGAAAATAAAAATATTGGTTTGAGTTAAAGAGAAAATGGATACCTCTTATATTTACTGGAAATGTAAAGTGATCAGCTTCTTTAGAAAACTGTGTGAATATTTCTTAATATTTAAAAAAATGTATATACCATATGAGCTAATAATTTAACTTTTGAATGGCTATAGATTAATTACTTATTTGAAAAGATGTGTATACCTATACAAATTTCAGCATTGCATAAAATAACAAGATATTATTGCAGCCTAGTTTCCAAGAAAAGATGAATGGAAATAGAAAATATGGTATAAAATATATACATATATAAATACATACACACACATATATATACAATATATATACATATATATACAATAAATTTGTACTCAGCCATAAAAAAGGAACTCTTACATTTTGCCACAACATGGATGATTGGAGTGGAAATTATGGTAAATTATAAAAACTCAAAACGTTACAGTTTATTTCCAGGTGCTAGAAATTAAAATCCAAGGAAAAAAATAAATCAGGAGAAAAACATTATCATCTTCTTATTCATATGTGGTATACAAAGAAGTAATGCAAAAATAAATACAAATTCTTTTATTTATTTATTTATTTATTTATTTTTAGTCTTTGGGCCACAACTGTAGTGCTCAGGGGTTACTCTTGGATCTACACTCAGATACTGCTCCTGGCAGCCTCTGGGGGCCATATGGGATGCTGAGGATCTAATCTAGGCCCATCCCTGGCCAACTGCATACAGGGCATACACCCTTTTGCTGAGCTATTACTCTGGCCAACAATTTCAAATTAAAAGAAATGTTTAATTCTGAGAGAAGATACTTTCAGAGACTGAGAGGAATTGGACTATATAAAAAAGGGAAAGGCATTAAATGACATATATGGATGAATATCAGTATTTTGATTGTGACTTCTAAGTGTAACATACATTGAAAGGTATACTTTGTCAATTTGTACCCTTTGAATATAGTTATATGAACTAATTTTTGAGTAATTTGGTAGTGCTAGAAAATTTTCAGTGATTTGTATTTTTTGGCTTACCACAATTTTAATTTAAGTGTAACATAACTCAATGAATGAAGCAATGCTATTTATTACAATGTATATATTGGGTTATTATGGCCACTAAGTATGACTTTTCTGTTATGTAAAGATTTACCTTTTCTGTTGGTCAAGTATTAAAAATCCCAATTTTTTGCATTATCACCAATTAAGGTAGAAACTAAAGGTGCTTTGTAGCATTCAGGAATTGGTCAATATCTCATTAGTCCTGCTGAATAAGATTTACACTGCAGCTTTTCCTCATGCTCTGCTCTATAAATTATAGAGGACCTTCACCCTCAATTCAGGGACAAAGCAGACATTCTAAGGGTAGGCAAAAAGAAAGAGTGAGTGAAATAAAAATTTAGCTATATTTCTCCACCTTGATATAACTAGAGACACAGGTGCTAAATAAAAAAGCCAATATTCGACTGAGGAGATAACTCAGAAAAATGGAGCATATCATTAATAAATAGAGCCCAGGGTTTAATCTCCAGCAGTACATAATTTCCAAAGCTGGGTCCATGAAGTAATAGGAAAAGTTTAAAAATATATATAAAAATAAAACAAAACAAATAAAAATAAAATTTCTACATAAACACATTATTTCTTTATTATTATTATTAATATTATTATTTGCTTTCTGAGCCAAATTGGTGAGTTCTCAAAGCTTTCACCTGACTCTGCTCTCAGGATCACTATTGGCAGGCTTAAGAAACTATATGAGGTGCCAGGGATGGAATCTGAGATGCCACACACTAGCTGAACAGTTTATAGCAGTTGTACTACTATCTGTCTGGCTCCCTCAATATAAACTATTTAAAGGAAAATAACTGGTTTGGTGATTTGTTTTGTTTTACTTTTGAACACACTGAGGCTATATTAGGGGCTTATCTGAAACTCTGTGTTTAGCGGTCACACCCAGGGGTGGTCAGAAGATGATTTGTAGTGCTCTGGATTCTGCTGGTTGTTTACAAGGAAAGTGTCACTTCCTAGCTACTGTAACATCACTCTAGCACCTGGGACTAAAGCATTTATTAAAATACAGTTTAAAATGGTACATCTATAAATTTGGGATTAAAATTCTTAATGAGGGGCCCGAGAGATAGCATGGAGGTAAGATGTTTGCCTTGCATGCAAAAGGATTGTCGTTCGAATCCGGGCATCCCATATAGTTCCCTGAGCCTGCCAGAAGCAATTTCAGGAGTAAACCTGCCAGATGTGACCCAAAAGCAAAAACAAACAAAAATTCTTAATTAATAAAATAACAGAGAAATATGAGTTGGTAATATTTTCTAATAATAATTATGAACTAAATCATTATATTAATTCCTTAACATATATGTATTTATGGCATACCAAGATATTTATTCCTATGTATATTTATTACATAAGCTTAGCTTCCCAAACACATGTCCTCATTTAATTTATAATGAGAATATAGAATTATACATAGCACTATAGTTCAATCTTTTAGTGTCTCATAAATCATGTCACATTATATATAGTCTCTTTATATTTGATTTTTTTGCTAAAATTTTCTTGTGGCTAATTTTTTCTTCATTAATATTGTTGTGTTCTCCAATTAAACATAACTATTAAGTTATTGACTACCAACATTTTAAATATTTTTTTCTCTTTAGGTTAATAAAAGCCACTGCTTGATTCCTGTTACCTTTCCCCAACTAACAATATAAACTATTAACAATGCTAATTTTCGGGGCCGGCGAGGTGGCGCTAAAGGTAAGGTGTCTGCCTTGCAAGCACTAGCCAAAAAAGGACCACGGTTCAATCCCCCGGAGTCCCATATGGTCCCCCCACAAAGCCAGGGGAGATTTCTGAGTGCTTAGCCAGGAGTAACCCCTGAGCATCAAACAAACGGGTGTGGCCTGAAATATAAAAAAAAAATGCTCATTTTCTAAAAGCTACTTAAAATTTATATTTAATTTTAATTGACCCTCACTCTTTATCTCATGAACTCTGCTATCTTAAATTATATAGAATACAAACATTCCCTTACCTTATGATTTTTAATTTCTTCTATCTCCTTACTCATAAATAATGATACAAATATCTTCTTCAATAGCAATGTCTAATATTTATGTATATGTATTATGTTCACAGCATATGTACCCACATGACTGTACTGACATTTACCTACCGGTACATGTTAGACCATTAAAACCTACATGAAAATATCAAAATACTACTTAGTATTATATTCATATTTTTGTATTGGTCAAAATCAGTAAATGCAATAGGTAACCTTGAACCTGGATTTATTTTTTGTGTTTATAAAAGATTAAGATAAAACTCTAAGATTTAATTTAAATATAATTCATGATCATTAAAGAAATTCTATAAAGAAAGGAGGTACAGAACTTACAAGTTTTTAATATAATTTGATTAACAGCTAACCTTAAAGATAATGAAAAGTTTGCTAAAGTTCTCTTTAAAAGACTGAAAGATATGTGAGTTAGTGTTACTAATTTTTTCCCAAGATAAAAGGGTAATTTTATAATCCAAACATTGCTTGGCTAGTTTTTGAGTAAAAATTATAAAAGAATATGAAAATATACTATGTCGTTGCTGTCATTTGCAAGAAGAATGTGGGGAAACATCAACACCAGCTGAGTTTAAACATATAAACAAATTGTGCCAGAAGCTAGTTGAGGATCTAAGTAATCTAATCTTGAAAGAAAAAAAGTATTGTCAACTATGTCAATGTCTAATTCAAACAGACATGGTACCAACCTAATAATTTTTTATAAAAGAGAATATGTTCTCTAGAATATAAAATATTTTTTTAAAGTAAGTAATAAATAAAACAAGATTAGGATCTTAAATTCTTTTCTTTTTTGGTTTTTGGGCCAATCTAGTTGTGCTCAGGGGTAACTCCTGACTCTGCACTCAGGAATTGCCCCTGGCAGGCTTGGAGGACCAAATGGGATGCCAGGAATCAAATCCAGTTCCATCCCAGATTGACCATATGCAAGGCAAAAGCCCGAACACTACTCTATTGCTCCAGCACTGGGATCTTAATTTTTTACTATAAATTAATATGTATCTAAAAAAATGGCAAAACAAAATGCATAGCTACAGAAAATAACTAAGACAAATAAAATAAAGCACTATAACTTCAGTTAAATCTATACATAATCTTTGGAAATCAAAAGTAAAAAAAATATGACTGTACTGTTTCTGATTAAATTGTCAGAACAAGGGAACTAGATATTTCTATAAATGCTACTTTACTATAGAATTATTATACAGAAACACTGGACTATATTTTAGTTGATTTTTGTTTTTGTTTTTGTTTTTGCCTTGCTTTTTGTGAGAATACATTCAGTTCTGCTAGGTATTTTCACCTAGCTCTCTGTGCTCAAGAGTACTTCTGATAGTGTTTGGGGGGGACTATATCTTGTGTCAGGGATTAAGTCTTGGTATGTTTTTTGCAAATCACAACCATTAACCATTGTACTATATCTCTATGCTTACTAAAATACTTTCAGATGTCTGATGCTAATAAGCAAGGAATTAAGTCAAGGGTCTAGAACATTGGTCAGCAAGCTATGGCTTGCGAGCCACACACGAGTCTTTACAGTTTTTAATGCGGCTCTTCTGTGTGCTGGGCAGCTGCTCCAGGAGTCAGGACTCTGCTCCTAACCTCTGTCAGTGCGCATCCTTTGTGCAGCCCCATGGCCATCTCCACGCAGCTCCAGTCGGGTCATGTGTTTTATGCAAGATTTCAGAAACAGCAAAATGGTGTTGGTCTTTGTTAAAAATGCTCTGGATGCCACTGTAACGGAATTATATTTTTCTCCTTTTAATATCGACATTGGCAACTTTGAAATGCAATTCCTGGATTTAAAAAACAAAGAACTGTGGAGCTCAAAATTTGAACGTCTTTGTGCAAATTTAGAAAGATTGGAGAAACACAAACTTAGTTCACAGCACAAGTGTTCTCCTTTGAAAGACCTGGAAAAAGAAGATATGTTGATTTTTAACACCTGGAGTAGTATTCCTGACTCATATAATCAACTAAAAAAGCTAGCGTTTGCTGTTCATTCTTTGCTCGGGTCTACATATTTAATTGTGTTTTGCATAGATATGCTATAAATTCTATTTAATTCATTTATTTTGTGTAGTTTTATTATATTGGGAACATACCCAGTGATGCTCAGTATTGACTCCTGGCTCTGCACACAAGAATTGTTCTTGATGGTGCTCATGAAAACATATGGAATGGTGAGGCTTGAATCTGTGTCGACCATGTGTATGATAACACTTTATTGACTAGATTATCTTCTGGCCATATTCTTAAAATTAATTCAGGGCATATATTTTAAGCATATTGGATTATTTTTAAATTTATATCCAATCAAATCTCTAACACTATTTTAACTCACTTATTCTAATAAATGTATTTGACCTCTCATTTGAAAAAAGGTATTTTCAAAAATATTCATCCTCCCAGTCTGTCTTATCTCTCTTCCTCCTTCCCTTTCCACAACTGACCACAGTACATAATTTAATACACCAATCAAAGCTGAGAAATTTTTTTGGGGGTGTCACACCTGGCAGCGCTCAGTGGTTACGTTACTCCTGGTTCAATGCTCAGAAATCGCTCCTGGCAGGCTCTGGGAACCATATTGGATGCTGGTATTCGAACCACCATCCTTCTGAATGCAAGGCAAATGCCCTACATCCATGCTATCTTTCCAGGCCAAAGCTGAAGTAATTTTATATTAAAATTATTAAATGTTTAATATTTTTGACAATATAAACAAGTATTTTTGATCAAATTTAAGGTATTATTTTAGTGGTTATAATAATTGAAAGTTTAAAAAGACATAGTTTATCATTGTATAGCAATAAGGATTTAGAAATAATTATTAGGTATTGATAATAAATTGTCAATTATGTATTGACAATAAAAATATTGTCCTAAAATATGAACAAGATACAGATAACATTTCATGAGAAATCAGGAAAGTTGTAACTGAACTTTAAACTTATTTCTTTTGGTTATAACTTGTTACTCAAACTGGATATATTGTTCAAAAAATGTAGAAGAAAAAAGATTGGCTTGTTAAAGACCACTACAAATAGATCTTTCAGGGTATTAATAATAACGAGATAATTTAAGAACAAGCTAAATATTTTCCCAGATAACCATTAGTCTATTTTAGTGATTAAACATACCAAACTACATTTGTATGTAACATAGAGCATAATCTGCTATTAATTTGTCTCTGAATAATAGTGCCTAGTTATATTTACTGAGGAAAGACTAAATAAATGTTGACTCGTTATATCCTAGCACCATACTATTAATTAAAACCATAAAATTCACCAGTTGAAAATGTATGAATAAATTCCAATTTTACATTATTATGTGTAAGCATTTGTGTAGAGGCTCTTTGTATAAACACAAATTTTCAAA
Organism: Suncus etruscus; assembly: GCF_024139225.1. Classification (NCBI taxonomy): domain Eukaryota; kingdom Metazoa; phylum Chordata; class Mammalia; order Eulipotyphla; family Soricidae; genus Suncus; species Suncus etruscus. Next base: position 85,260,351 of record NC_064855.1, read on the forward strand.
TCATTTTATAAAACAAATGTTTAACTATGATAAAAATGTTAAGTTTTTATGAAATGCTATGTGCCATCTTAAAATATTTTACTTGTACTAGGTGACATGTTTATAATAGTGTTAGCATGTATGCTTCTATTAGATAGCTACAATATTTGCTGCATTAATATTATAGATTATTGTGCATTTCTATTGCAAGGCATCTTGGCCAGCATTGGATGCACTTTTGAATTTTGTTACATAACTGTAGTATCAAATAATTAACAATGAGGCTGGATGGCGATGGATGGCGATGGATTTCTCTCTTTGCCATCCCAGGCCATGTGGCTTCGCAACCCCATCCAGCCGGCGGGTCCCAGGCCCAGGTGATCGGCATAATCAAGACTCACTCACAGGCAGGCATCAGGAACCATCAGCTTTATTCATGCCCTAACCACCACAGGTGTGTGGCCTATCTCATAACCTTTTAAGCATTCGGCCATTCTTAGCCCTGCATCTTATAATTCAGCCATCTTCCTTTGGCCTCCATCCTGGTCAAAGACCAAAAGAGGCAAAGAACCTAAAGCCAGCGAGTGCAGCAGGGCAGACAGAGACCCCTAATCCCCTGGCTCCAGGGTTTATCTACCTATTCCAAGACCCCTCCCAGGAATAGGCCAGGTCTTGCAGGTAAGGTCACACCTAATATCCGGTTCCCAAGACCCCTCCCAGAAATGGGTGGATCTTAGGTAGCTACACGTAAATTCAGGGTGGAGTAACACATAACGATACACAGGATTGAACAGTTTATTATACACATTTGCAACTGTATTCTTTGGTTAAGAGCATCAATATAGATATTCTTTTTTGTTTTTGGTTTTGGTTTTGGTTTTGGTTTTTGGGTCATACCCAGCAGTGCTCAGGGGTTCCTCCTGGCTCCATGCTCAGAAATTGCCCCTGGCAGGCTCGGGAGACCATATGGGATGCCGGGATTCGAACCAATGACCTTCTGCATGAAAGGCAAATGCCTTACCTCCATGCTATCTCTCTGGCCCCTAATATAGATATTCTTTCTTCCTTCCTTTCTTCCTATTGATTGATTGATTGATTGGTGTTTGCGCAACACCTGGTGACACTTAGGGATTACTCCTGCCTATGCGCTGAGAAATCGTTCCTGGCTTGGGGATCATATGGGACACCAGGATTGTCCTAGGTTAGCTAGTGCAAGGCAAACACTACCACTTGCATCACCACTCTAGCCCCTTCTTCCTTTCTTTCCTTCCTTCATCCCATCTCCTTGCCTTGCTCCATTTCCCTCCCCCCTCCCTCCCTCCCTCCCTCCCTCCCTCCCTTCCTTCCTTCCTTCCTTCCTTCCTTCCTTCCTTCCTTCCTTCCTTCCTTCCTTCCTTCCTTCCTTCCTTCCTTCCACAATCCTCTCTGCCTTACAACATCCTTTCTTTACTCCCTTCCTCCCTTGCTTCTTTCTTTATTTCCTCCTTCCTTCCTCGTCCTTTTCTTTCTTTTATTTGCCCCCTTCCTGCCTTCTTCCCCTACTTTTTTCCTTTGTCTTTCCCTCTCTCCAGTTTTCTCTTTCTTTCTTCCTTCTATTTTGTTTTTCTTAATTGTTTTTAATGTTGAATTTTAAGACTGCTTTGTATATTTGTATTCATGTAATTTATTGTCTATTTCTCCCCCAAAATATTACTTTTTATTCTCAATATCTTTGACAGTAACATTTTTAATTTCATTAATTTCAAATATAAGTATAATTTTAGTGTGTCTTTAATGCTATACTTAAAAATGCTATTAACTTTAGGGTTGATTAAAGAGTTCAAGAGACTGAAAAAACATGTGTTTCATTATTAGGATAAGAAGTTACATACTTTCCACTGCTTGGAATCCCCAGCACTGGCCTCTTGGGTCTCAATAGTGCTACTCTGAATTATCAGGTCAATTTATAAACCATTCTGTACACCCTGCATTTTCCCTGAAACTTCTGAGTACAGCTTGGTTTTTCCTATTCAAATTCCATGTACTCAAAAATAGATAAGCTATATTTTCTTCATTTGTTTTTCTTTTGGACATTTAATAATCTTGAATTTTACATGGAGATATATATATCAGTATAAGTTAATGATGAATATTGTATTGTCTACACAACATGTTTAATTTTTTTTTTGCCTTTTTTGTTTGTTTTGTGTGTGTGTGTGTGTTTTTTTTTTTTTTTTGGGAGAGGACCATACCATCTATACTCAGGGGTTACTCATAACTCTGTAATCAGGGATAACTTTTGCTGCTTTTCAGGGAACTTATGTGGTACTAGTGATTAAATTAAAAGTTGTCCAATGCAATTCAAATGCCTTATCTCTCATATCATTTCTTTTCTCCTAGACCATTTATTCAAAAGAACATCCTTTTATACAAAATTCTCTTTAATTTTTTGTGATAAATCAGTAAATTTCTCCTATTTCTGGTTTATTGGGTTTATTTTTGTTTTGCCACTCTATGCAACTTATTTTTATTGCAATTCTTTCTCTATAATTGCTTATTTTTATTTGTTTCTTTTTACCACACCAACTAAAACCTCAAGGAATAAATCAGGCATAGTGCATAGAAACTCTGCAGGGCCCTGGGGCCATGTGTATTCTGCATTGAAGTTGGGGCTTCTGTAGACAAATTATTTGCCCCAGCCCTTTGAGTTACTGCCTATCTCTTTTCATTTTCTTTTTTTTGGTCACACCCATCAGTGCTCAGGGTTACCTCTGGCTCTACACTCAGAAATCACTCCTGGCAGGCTCGGGGACCATATGGGATGTCAAGATTCGAACCACAGGGGGCCCAACTGTGAAAAACTGTGAGTGTGACCTGTCTATGTCTGTCTACTGTCCTCTTGCGTGAAACTCTTGCGAGTGGGGCAAAAAGAGGCTCCAGAAACCTCGCTTGCCCAGACGCCATTTTCAGGGAGGGACTACAGAGCATGAAAACCGGCAAAGCTTTGCAAAAGTCGGCTCCCTGTGTGTGACACCAGGCGGGGAAAATCCGCGAAAGTACACCGGCCCAGTGGGGCCCAACTGTGAAAAACTGTGAGTGTGACCTGTCTATGTCTGTCTACTGTCCTCTTGCGTGAAACTCTTGCGAGTGGGGCAAAAAGAGGCTCCAGCGGAGCATGGCTGCTCCACTTCGCTACGCGGCCATGCACTCTTTCTAAGGAAAGAACTCCATTGCAACAAGAAGGAAAAATCACACTAAGAACACAGCTATAGCACAGAAGCAAACATTTCTCTCCAGACTGTCTTCTCTGTTGCATGCTCGGGCCTAAGATTTGACCCAGTAAATGGCTTCATCCACGGACTCCCTTAGAGGCAAGTCAGCCCATCCAGAAAGGGAGGAGCCAGAGGAGTGTGCTGCATGCATCATATAGACAATGAATACCACCAGTACACGTAGAAAAACCCACAATACAAGTGTGACAATGGGGAAACAACGCAGGCCAGCATCAGACATAGAGAATGAAGATGACAATTCTGAGGACCAGATAATGACCAACCAACTAATCAACTTCTCACATAAGGACTTTAGACTTGCAATATGGAAGATGCTCAATGGACTCCAAGAAACCATGGATCGAGTTGAACAGAACACTAATAAGAACCAAGAAAATATGAAGACAGAAATCACAAAACTCCAAACTGAAATAACATGTCAACTAACAGGCCTGAAAAAGTCAGTAAACGAAGTGAATGACAAAATGGATAAGCTCTGGGACAGGGTAACAGAAGCTGAGAATAGACTTGGTGCTGTGGAAGATGAGATACTAAACAATTCCATAAAGCAGGAGAGATTGGACAAAAAACTTAAAGCAAATGAGCAGACAATGGAAAAATTAGTCAAAGAATGGGAACAGATGAAAATAGAAGTCTATGATAAGATCAACAGAAACAACTTAAGAATCATTGGAGTCCCAGAGACCCAGGAAGAAAATTTCCAGGAAGAATCAACGGTCAAGAACATCATTAAAGAGAAACTTCCAGAGCTAAATAATATATGTGATCAAATCCTGCATGCCCGAAGAGTACCAACCAAAAGAGACCCCAAAAAAACCACCCCAAGACACATCCTAGTCACAATGACAAATCCCACAGATAGAGACAGAATTCTGAAAACAGCAAGATCAAAAGGGGAAATTACGTTCAAGCAAGCTTCCCTGAGATTTACAGCAGACCTGTCACCAGAAACACTCAATGCCAGAAAGCAGTGGTGGGATATTGTGACAAGACTGAATGAAATGAATGCTTCACCCAGAATACTATACCCAGCAAAACTCACTTTCCGGTTTGACGGAAGAATACATGGCTTCACAGACAAAAAACAGCTCAGAAACTTCACAGACACAAAACCAGTCTTAAGAGAAAAACTGAAAGACCTAATCTAAGACAAGACTACCCAAAAGACACACCAAATTTTGAAATAAAGAAGGCGTTAAATCCCAGGACAATTCTTTCTCTCAACGTCAATGGACTAAATGCACCAGTTAAGAGACACAGAGTGGCTAAATGGATCAAAAAACTCAATCCAACCTTCTGCTGCCTACAAGAAACACACCTGAATAGTCAGAACAAACATAGACTCAAAATAAAAGGCAGGAGAAAAATTATCCAAGCAAACAACACTCAAAAAAAGCTGGAGTGGCCATACTAATATCAGATAATGCAAACTTTATACTCAGGAAGGTTGTAAGGGACAAAGATGGACATTTTATATTAATCAAGGGGTACGTAGAGCAGGAAGAATTCACTCTCCTAAACATATATGCACCGAATGAGGGGCCAGCAATATATTTAATACAACTGTTGACAAATCTGAAAAATAATATCAACAACAACACAATAATTGTGGGGGACCTTAACACGGCTTTGTCAACACTGGATAGGTCAACCAGACTGAAACCCAACAAGAATATACTAGACCTGAGGAGAGAAATGGAAGAAAGAGGCCTAGTGGATATATATAGGACACTCCATCCCCAGAAACCTGGATACACATTCTTCTCCAATGTACATGGGACATTCTCCAGGATAGACTACATTCTGGCACATAAAACATACCTCCATAAGATCAAGAGGATAGAAATTTTGCAGACTACCTTCGCTGACCACAAGGCTCTGAAATTATTTGTGAACTCCAAAGGGACTCAGAAGAAACACTTTAACACCTGGAAGTTAAACAGCCTCATGCGCAATAACCAGTGGGTCCGAGATGAAATCAACGAGGAAATCAAAAGATTCCTGGAAACAAATGACAATAAAGACACAAACTATCAGAACTTATGGGACACAGCAAAAGCAGTACTGAGAGGAAAATTTATAGCTTTGCCAGCACACATCAGGAAGGAAGAAGGAGCTTACCTGAGTAGCTTAATGACACAGCTAATAGAACTAGAAAATGCTCAACAAAAGGACCCAAGAATAGGAAGACAGAAGGAAATAACAAAGCTGAGAGCAGAAATCAACGAAGTGGAAACTCATAAAACAATCCGAAAGATCAACGAAAGCAGAAGTTTGTTCTTTGAAAAAATAAACAAGATTGATAGACCACTGGCAAACCTAACAAAGAAAGAGAGAGAGAAGATTGATAACTTGTATCAGGAATGAAAAAGGAGAGATCACTACTGATATGACAGAGATTCAATGGGTAATCAGAAACTACTTTGAAAAACTCTACGCCACTAAATATGAGAACCTGGAAGAAATGCATAAACTTTGGACTCTTATAATCTTCCACGGTTGAAGGAAGAGGATGTAGCATATCTAAACACCCCCATCACCATTGATGAAATTAAAACAGTAATCAAATGTCTGCCAAAAAACAAAAGCCCAGGTCCAGATCGATTCACTAATGAATTCTATCAAACTTTCCAAGAGGAACTACTGCCAATCTTGGCAAGACTCTTTCATGAAATTGAACAAACAGAAACACTTCTAAATAGCTTTTATGAAGCCAACATCACCTTGATACCTAAACCAGACAGAGACGCTACCAAAAAAGAAAATTACAGACCAATATCACTGATGAATGCAGATGCAAAGATCCTCAACAAAATCCTGGCAAATAGGATTCAATGCCTCGTTAAAAAGATCATCCACTACGATCAAGTAGGTTTCATCCCAGGAATGCAAGGCTGGTTTAACATCCGTAAATCTATCAACATCATACGCAACATCAATAACAAGAAAAATAAAACCACATGATCATATCAATAGATGCAGAGAAAGCATTTGATAAGGTCCAACACCCATTCTTGATCAAAACTCTCAGCAAGATGTGAATGGAGGGAACCTTTCTCAATATAGTGAAGGCCATCTACCACAAGCCAGTGGCAAATATTATCCTCAATGGAGAGAAACTGAAAGCCTTTTCTTTAAATTCTGGCACAAGACAAGGCTGTCCTCTCTCACCACTCCTATTCAATATAGCACTGGAAGTACTTGCTATAGCAATTAGGCAAGAAAAGTTTATCAAGGGAATCCAGATAAGAAAGGAAGGAGTCAAGCTCTCACTGTTTGCAGATGACATGATACTCTACTTAGAAAACCCTAAAGACTATCAAAAAGCTTCTAGAAACAATAGACTCAGATAGCAAGGTGGCAGGCTACAGAATTAACACACAAAAATCAATGACCTTTCTATACACCAATAGTAATAAGGATGAAAAGGACATTAAGAAAACAACCCCATTCACAATAGTGCAACACAAACTCAAATATCTTGGAATCAACTTGACTAAATATGTGAAGGACCTATACAAAGAAAACTATAAAACTCTGCTCCAAGAAATAAGAGAGGACACACGGAAATGGAAACACATACCCTGCTCATGGATTGGCAGGATTCACATCATCAAAATGGCAATACTCCCCAAGGCATTATACAGATTTAATGCCATCCCTCTAAAGATACCCATGACATTCTTCAAAGAAGTGGGTCAGGCACTTTTAAAATTCATTTGGAACAATAAACACCCTCGAATAGCTAAAGCAATCATTGGGAAAAAGAATATGGGAGGAATTACTTTTCCCAACTTTAAACTGTACTACAAAGCAACAGTTATCAAAACAGCATGGTATTGGAATAAGGATAGGTCCTCAGATCAGTGGAATAGGCTTGAATACTCAGAAAATGTTCCCCAGACATACAACCACCTAATTTTTGATAAAGGAGCAGGAAATCCTAAATGGAGCAGGGAAGGCCTCTTCAACAAGTGGTGTTGGCACAATTGGATAGCCACTTGCAAAAAATTGAACTTAGACCCCCAGCTAACATCATGTACGAAGGTAAAATCCAAATGGATAAAAGACCTCGATATCAGCCCCCAAACCATAAGATATATAGAACAGCACATAGGCAAAACACTCCAGGACATTACAGGCATCTTCAAGGAGGAAACTGCACTCTCCAAGCAAGTGAAAGCAGAGGTTAACAGATGGGAATATATTAAGCTGAGAAGCTTCTGCACCTCAAAGGAAATATTGCCCAGGATACAAGAGCCACCCACTGAGTGGGAGAAACTATTCACCCAATACCCATCAGATAAGGGGCTAATCTCCAAAATATACAAGTCTCTGACAGAACTTTACAAGAAAAAAACATCTAACCCCATCAAAAAATGGAGAGAAGAAATGAACAGACACTTTGACAAAGAAGAAATACACATGGCCAAAAGACACATGAAAAAATGTTCCACATCACTAATCATCAGGGAGTTGCAAATCAAAACCACGATGAGATACCACCTCACACCCCAGAGAATGGCACACATCACAAATAATGAGAATAAACAGTGTTGGCGGGGATGTGGAGAGAAAGGAACTTTTATCCACTGCTGGTGGGAATGCCGTCTAGTTCAACCTTTATGGAAATTGATATGGAGATTCCTCCAAAAACTGGAAATCGAGCTCCCATACGATCCAGCTATACCACTCCTAGGAATATACCCTAGGAACACAAAAATACAATACAAAAACCCCTTCCTTACACCTATATTCATTGCAGCACTATTTACCATAGCAAGACTCTGGAAACAACCAAGATGCCCTTCAACAGACGAATGGCTAAAGAAACAATGGAATATTATGCAGCTGTCAGGAGAGATGAAGTCATGAAATTTTCCTATACATGAATGTACACGGAATCTATTATGCTGAGTGAAATAAGTCAGAGAGAGAGAGAAAAACGCAGAATGGTCTCACTCACCTATGGGTTTTAAGAAAAATGAAAGACACCCTTGTAATAATAATTTTCAGGCACAAAAGAGAAAAGAGCTGGACGTTCCAGCTCACCTCAGGAAGCTCACCACAAAGAGTGATGAGTTTAGTTAAGGAAATAACTACATTTTGAACTGTCCTAATAATGAGAATGTATGAGGAAAATGGAGAGCCTGTCTAGAGTACAGGCGGGGGTCTTGTGGGGCGAAGGGAGACTTGGGACATTGGTGATGGGAATGTTGCACTGGTGATGGGTGGTGTTCTTTACATGACTGAAACCCAAACACAATCATGTATGTAATTAAGGTGTTTAAATAAATTAAAAATAAAATAAAATAAAATAAATTAAAAAAAAGATTCGAACCACAGTCCTTCTGCATGCAAGACCAACACCCTACCTCCATGCTATCTCTCCACCCCCCCTTCTAATTCTTGCCCCACTATACCTGCTTACTCATTGACTACTCTTGTGGTAGTCCTTTGATTTTAATTTTCCTGTGTGTCATTATTTTAAGTAGCTATATTACTGATCGATTTCTTATCAATAGGAAGGTTGCATAAATTAAATATAGTAAAAGTAAACATTGTTATCTTTTACATCATATTCCTCTTATCTACAAGTCATTATGCTAAAATCTATTCTAATTATACCTTTTATTGTTATCTTGGAGTGTTTGGTTGTTTTGGAATCAAATTTTTCCATGAATGTCTTGCAAAAATATTTGATGAATATTTTCAATCCTGAAGTTCAAGTTGTTAAAAGTTTGGCTATTGATTTGAATTCTCTAAAAATTTTAGTAGCACTCATTATTATTTATACTCATTTATTCATAAATCACTTATGTAAATCTTGATTTTTCTAGGTACCTGTTTATTTTATAATCAAATACTCTGGTATACAATTTTTTCATCATCCCTTAAATTAAATTTTGGATCTTCACCATCTGTTATTATATTACATGTCTTGTGTCTACTATTGTTAGTTTTAGATTCACTCATTATATATTTATATTAATTATTTACTGTTTACATAAATATGTTGTGGCTATATGCTTAACTAATTAAAATTGGATCTCTATAGTGTTTATTATTTGCATTTGTAAATATAATGCATAAAAGAAAGCCAATTTTTATGACTAAATGTGAATTTTATATAGATATAGCATCATTTTGTAATTAATATTGTGAAATTCTTTTATATCCTAGTTTTACTTATCCTAAAAACATATCAGAATAGATTAATATCTTACAATATGACTGGTGACTTTCATATGACATTTTTTTTCTCTCCTTCATAATGTTGTTTTATCCATTCCAATTTTTCTTTGTATCTCTTGTTCTATAATTTTTTTTAAATTCTAGTTTTAAGAAGTTGCATTTTATCATTTATTGTATATGTTTTCATATTTCAATTAATATTGTATTCTCAGTTTATGATTATTTTTATTGAGGAAAAAATCACAAAATTTTGTATGTATCTTGTTCATTTTTCTTTTATGTCATTGCTTACTTATTCCATAGTTTACATTAAAACTTGTAGCTACATGCTCACTTCGGCAGCACAAACACTAAAAATTGGGACAATACGGAGAAGATTAACATGGCCCCTGCGCAAGAATGACTCACAAATTTGTGTAGAGTTTCATATTAAAAAAACAAACAAACTTGTAGCTACATTTATATTTCTTCTGAAATATAAAATAATAGTTTAATCATTTTGTTTTTCTATCAAATTCTATGTTAAAAAGAGAATTAATTTTTTGTTCATTTCCTGAAATCTAAGAAATTACGAACATATAATTGGCTTATTTCTTAAAATATAATTTATGCATTTTATTATTTTTAGATATAATAGGTTAAATGTGTTTCCATTTTACATAATATTGTTGATGAATATGTTATCTCATTAAATTGAACATTAATAGATTTAATACTTGTTACTATGTAATTAGCATTATTTTAAATTAGCTAAATATTTATTATAATTCATTATATCTTTATCACCGTTTCCACCTGGAATCATTAGGATAATGTCTATTTCGTGTTATTTTATTTTAGATAAGTTTGCTGTTTACAAGAATTTTCTAAGTACATTGTTTAGTCATGATAATCACAAAATAAATTCTAACCGTGTATAGACTTCTAAATCATTCATTGTTTCCTTTCACCTTTACTAAAGGTTAAAGACACTGTTAACTTCTATTGTTGACCCATGCTTAGCTCCATTCTCTGTAACTTCTTTTACAAATTTTAATTTATCTTTTTGCATATGGTGGTCAGGAGAACACAACTGGTGGTGTTTAGGGATCATTCTTGAATGAACAAAGGTTTTCAGAGGAACATATAGAACATTGTGAATCAAAACTGAGTAGTTTGTGCACAAGCAAGTGAGCATAATGTTTGTGGCCTCCCCACAATACTATCTCTCATGCTCTATTTTATCGTTTTAGTTGATTTCTTACTGGATTCTTTCTTTATACATTTTTTCAATTATAATTCACTTCTCAGCAATCTTAAAGGGTTGATATATGTGGTTAATGCTGATTATGTATGTAGTTGTCACTGCTTTTATTTATAAAATTGAACCCTTTATACCTGCTTTTTTATTTAATTTTTCAAACATAGTATGGTTTGTTTTTAATATTTGGGTTTGATAACAAATTTCTTTACCATGTATCTGTGTGTAAGCTAAGTATCTTTGTATTCTTTCTACCCTTAATATATATTTTCTATTTTCCTTGTTTAAGCTCAGATGCTTAAATATATGTTTTATAGTTTATTTGAAAAGTAATTTAGAGGAACTATATTTAACAGCTGAGATCAAGATGTCATTTACAAGAGAAAATTTAAATAAGCTTTGGAAAGACCCATTAAATATATGTTTACTGTATAATTTACAGGATTAAGTTCATGAAAACTTAATAATACAAGTTTGTATTGTAAATTGCTCTGATTTATTGTGTATTTTCTGATTACTAGATACATTGCTTTCACACTTTTTCTTATTAAGACAGAATCTAAACATGAAAATGTCTAAGAGAACATGTATGCATATGGCACCAAACTGTGGGAAAGAAACCTGTTAATAGGATAGTATATGGCTTATTTTCAAACTCTTTTCAATACTGACTCATCAAAACTATAATAACTATTTGTTAATATAGACAAATATAAATGAAAATACTATGCATTTTCTCTCAATTCTCTCTATTTTCTTAATTTCAAACTTATTGTACCTTCATCTTTTTATAATGTTCTGTGTTTTTAAGAAGTTATAATTGTTTATCTAATGTTTTAGTTGTTACCAGAGGAGTTTAGTTTAAAATTTAATATATAGTTTTCCTGGAAAATCTTGTCTAAAATAAAATATCATGCTTTTAACTTTAGTTAGAACATTGTTGGTTCATTACCTCAACATACTCTTGGGCGACAGCTAATTCATCAGTCATATTTTAGGAAATATTTTTTGTAGGAATAGTGGATACTAACATTAATCGATATTAGACAAAAATAGACCTCTGTGAGTTTTACAAAGACATTTACAAATTTCATGGACTGTATTTTTATGATAGAGATTCAAATAACAGAGTCAATTTGTTAAAATCTGCTATTTAAGCACAGAGGTGGGAGTTTGCCTTGCATGCAGCCGACCCTGGAGTAACCCGGTTCGATACCTGACAACCCGTATGGACCCCAGAGCCTGCCAGGAGAGATTTCTGAGCGCAGAGCCAAGATAAACCCTGAGAGCAGCCAGGTGTGGCCCTCAATACAAATCAATCAATAAAGTTTTTTTTAAAGTTGTCATTTAATGTGATAACAGAAAGATTACTGAGATAATAAATATAGATAGAAACCAATAGGGGAGGAGAGAATTATCAGCATTATTATTCCATATATATCCTATTTTAATACATTGTTTATTTATTCATTTATTTATTTATTTTAGATTTTGGGTCATGCCCTGCAGTGCTCAGGGGTTATTCCTGGTTCAATGCTCAGAAATTGCCCCTGGCAGGTTCAGGGGACCATTTGGGATGCCAGGATTCAAACTACGGTCCTTCTGCATGCAAGACAAATGCCTTACTTCCATGCTATCTTTCCAGCCCCAATACATAGTTTATTAAGGTTTAGCAAATTTATATGTTAAGCTATAGATATTCTAATATTAAATAGAGATAATGACACATCTCAAAATCATTAAGAACTGAGCTTTCATATAACCCAGGAATCCTATGTTCTTGTATCTGATACCCCCCAAACCCAGTACTATTCAGAAATCTGTGTCCTCATGGTCATTGCAGCACTACTCACATAAGCAAAATCTGCAAGGAACCTAACTATTAAAAATTGAATAAATTAAAAATTACCTATAGAGCTTGGGCATATGTAAAAATACAAATATGCACACACAGTATTTGGCTAAAATGAATGAGTAAAGTAAGAAGAAAGGCAGATATATAGTGATCAACATATGTGGTATATAAAAACCACAGTAATGAAATGAAAGGCAACAGAACAGAATGAAACAGCGTGGTGCTAGAACTTTTATGCTTGAAACTCCATCACTAACAGTAGTATAAATCATGTGTCTAAAATTATAGATAGAGAAAAAAATAAAGAATACTGCTTTCAACAGAAACTGCTTTTGAAAATGCGATTCATCTATATTTAAGTCTACATAAATTGAGTTTGCAAAAAAATGATCTAGGAGAGAAAAAATACGAGTTAGGAAAAAGAAACGAGAACACTGTATGATGAAAGTGTTAATTAATGAATGCAAGCTGAACTTAAAAGCAGAATTAGCAAGGAACCCTAAGCCACCTTCTGATCTGGGTAGATGCCTTTATTGACTTTAGAGTTTTGAATTTTGTAAAGGAGGTTCTACTTCTTATATGTGCATACACACACACACACACACACACACACACACACACACATATATATAGTTTTTCCTCCCAAATTAAGTGGTTGAACCCAGACTAGATGTCACATAAGGACAGTGGTTGAGAGTACGAAGTATTTTGTGTAAAACTATAGTGACTTAGTACATCAAGACAATGGACATCTTTGTTCATTAGTGATATAGGTTATTAAAAATTCTGTGATGCCACCAGATTGGTGGCAATATCACACAGGTTAGAAATAATGTTTCAGTAGGCTCTACATGTTCTGAATTTTCATTTATTGTATAATGCTATTCATTCATAGTCAGAATTAATGTCTAGATTCAAATGGTAAAAATGGATATTGCACATTATATAATTAATTTTGCTTCTTATTCCTATGCCTATTATTTTATGGTCATGAAGTCTTAGTTACAAAAGATAAATGCTTCCATCATGAGACAGAACGGTAATTCAATTTAACTGGTAGTTAAGACTGTATCTCACTATATTAGACTCTGAATGCCTCTGATTTAGAATAGAAGGTAGTCATTATTCTGACAGAGATAATTGGTCCGATCTCTGGAGAAACTGACTGTTACTACAAAGAGAAGTAAGGATGTTTTTGTCTGCAAAATTAGATATGTCATATTTAGGTTAGAGCATATTTTGGTATGAGTGTGTGCTGTGTTAAAGGTAATGATGATATTACCTTTATAATATCTTCAAGTCAGTATGACAGATACTTCAGGAATGAATATTTGGGATCCCCAATCAGATTAAAAAAAAAAAAAAGACAAAGCAAGTTACTATGGCTGCTGAAGGCAAAGTTAATGTAGAAAATAAAGTGTAAGTAGATAGTAACCAGTTGCAAATGCATGAGCACTTTTTAACAATGAGAAATATAATAGTTAGAAAAATTAGTCTTTTTGTGTATATATGCATGCATATGAACTATATCATAGCATACACAGTTATCTAGCAAATTATGACATATATATGTATGAGATTATGTTTCTGAATGAAATAAGCTTTTGAAGCAGTTAACTTTGTAAAGTGGGTCAGGTTTTCAGAATGAGGGTAGGCATTGTACTTGTTATGGGAAATAGAAAGTAGATTAAAAAAAAAAGAAACAATTTCCTCATCTGTATGAATACTTCAACTAGGACAAAGATACTCTCCCAACCTCTAAGCGTTTTTATATCTAAAATTGTATCTAATATTGTATTCATTATTAGTTCTGTCTTTAAATAGAGCTTACAGATGGCATACTATACTTTTACTTAATCATACAACCCTGCATATTATAGTAAAATATTATCTTTATCCCTGTTTTATTCATATTGATTTCAAAACAGTTTGCAAAATGCAGAAAGAGATATAGATGTTGACAAAGATAATAGGCACAATATAGATATTGATGAAGGCATAAATATAGACTACTAAATTATCAAAATATCGATACATATCAATATATAAGTAGATTTTTGGGAAAACACTGAGTAATGCATTAATGGATGCACCAATGAATGCATGCTTGATTCAGTTTATTTTTTTTCTTAATTCACTATGAGGATAAAAAACTTGTGAGACAGAAAAATGAGGCAAACTATTGAATATTTTTTCTTGGATAGAGCATAAACATTTTTTTTTCATTTTTCTTTTTTCCTTCCTTCTTTCCTTTCTTTTTCTTTCATTTTGTCTTTCTTTTCTTTCTTTTAGTCTTTCTTTACTTCTTTCTTTCTTTTTTCTTTATCTCATTCTCTTTCTTCTTTCTCTTTCTTTCTTTTTCTTTCTTTCCTTTCTTCCTTCCTTCTTTCTTTCTTCCTTATTTCTTTCTCCTTTTTCTTTATCTCATTCTCTTTCTTTCTTTCTTTCTTTCTTTCTATCTTTCTTTCTTTTCTTTCTTCCTTCCTTCTTTCTTTCTTCCTTATTTCTTTCTCTTTTTTCTTTATCTCATTCTCTTTCTTTCTTTCTATCTTTCTTTCTTTCCTTTCTTCCTTCCTTCCCTCTTTCCCTCCCTCCTTCCTTCCCTCCTTCCTTCCTTCCTTCCTTCCTTCCTTCCTTCCCTCACTCCTTCCCTCGCTCCTTCCCTCGCTCCTTCCTTCCTTCCTTCCTTCCTTCCTTCCTTCCTTCCTTCCTTCCTTCCTTCCTTCCTTCCTTCCTTCCTTCCTTCCTCCCTCCCTTCCTTCCTTTCTTCCTCCTTCCCACCCTCCTCCCTCCCTCCTTCCCACCCTCCTCCCTCCCTCCTTCCCACCCTCCTCCCTCCCTCCTTCCCACCCTCCTCCCTCCCTCCTTCCCACCCTCCTCCCTCCCTCCTTCCCACCCTCCTCCCTCCCTCCTTCCCTCCCTCCCTTCCTTCCTTCCTTCCTCCCTCCCTCCCTTCCTTCCTTCCTTCCTTCCTTCCTTCCTTCCTTCCTTCCTTCCTTCCTTCCTTCCTTCCTTCCTTCCTTCCTTCCTTCCTTCCTTCCTTCCTTCTTTCCTCTAATTCTCCTAATTTGTTTTTGTTCACAACATACAGTGCTCAGCTTGGATCTGCACTCTGAAATTACTACTATGGGCTCAGAAAAGCATATAGGATTCTGGGGTTAAAAACTGGTTTGATCATATGCAAGGCAAGCATATGTACCTACTGTACTGTCTCTCCAGCTTTAGTCCAGACCCTTAAGCAGCACTTTATTTCTTGGTATGCTGAACAGTATTTTACTTGATAAGTTTGTTCCTATACATGCATTTTACTGAGCAAATACATTAAGTGATTCTTAAGAATGGGTAGAATAACTTGTCAATATAATTCTCCAACATTACTTCGATGGATTTATGAATTTTGTGATTCCATTTATATATTTAAATAAAAAATAATGTTATTTGATGGGGCCAGAATGATAGCACAGTGGTAGGACATTTCCTTTGCATGCAGACAAATGGGATGGACCTGGGTTTGACACTTACCTTCCCATATAATCACATGAACCATCCAGGAGTGATTTCTGAGCTCAGAGCCAGGAGTAACCCCTAAGCACCCAAAACAAAACAATACAAAACAAAAAATTGTTATTTGATAATAACCCACCTGAACTTTTTATACCTGTCATATATGTATTTAAATGCAAGACTTTTATATATGCAAAGACCTTTCCACTTAACATGAAATTCACAAAATAAAGACCTGAGTGATCGCATAGTTGATATGGTTATTTATTGACCTGCACTTGAACTCAGCACTACATATCAGAACATAGGTCTCCTGAGCCACTGCCTAAAGTAATCTTGGAGCACAAAACCTAAGCACTGCTTGCTCTGACCCAATAGAAACATGAATAAATAAACAAACTCTTAACTCATATAATAACTGAACTTTCTAATTTAACACATCAAAACTAGGTTCTAGTTATTCATTCCAGTAAGTCTCTGTCTGGTAATAATTACTACACAATAAAATGTCTATTTACTAATTTGAATAATTTTGTTTAAATTCAAACAACCACAAAATATATGCCTTGTGTTTATATTAGAGTAGAATTATTTCAACCATGAACTAATCCTTCAATTTGTTGCTTGCCTTTTTAGTAAGCCTAGTTTACAAAGAAGCTGCAGATCAAATATAAATATGCTTATGGTTCAAAAAAACTTTTTTTTCTTATTTATTGAACAAAACCAGTGAATTGCGTAAAAGTCTCATTAAGGAGTGTGGAAAAACAATGCTCATTTCAGCAAAATACAGTTTGCCTCAGTTAACACAACCCATAGAATGTGATATGTAACAGATGGTGTTATAAAAGCAGAGTAGTGTTTCCCTTTTAGTGTTTTTATATTTATGGGTCTATTTATTGGTGGAAGAAAACAGCAAATCCGCTATTTTAAGAAAAATAAAGTTTTTCTCTAGAAATTTCTAAAAAAGTATTTCTATTTTGCATGTTATGTTACAACTATTAAATTGGAGTCATAAAAATAAAATTTCTTTAATTCATAGTGTGTGGGACAAAGGAGATAAATCAGTGATAAGGTCATTTATAAAGCAGCCTATATATTGCTTGTTAATGATATTTCTTTGAAGTTTTTCCACCAAAATTTTGTATATTATGCATTAACAATCTTAATTGTAAAACTTAAGTGTTCAATGACAAATAAATCCATATGTGTTTGAGAGTACAAGAGGCTTCATAACTCCTTACAGATTTACTAAAATACAAAAAAATTAACACAAATTTATTAAAATGTGAGCAATTTAAAGCACATATTCTTGTACAATTTTAAAATAGTTCTGTCATCTTTAGAGTAGACTATTTCAATTCTATAGTTAAATTATAAAAGCTTACAGACCAGGTATGTATGTATGGTGGTCCTTCCTTTTGCTTTGCTTTTCAACATTCAACTTATAGCAAAATTATAATATAGTTGACAATATTTACTATTTATGTTGATATGCTAATGTTTTGCCTATCATTTTATATAAAATTAGAATAAAATATGCACACATGAAGAGATATAGAATTGTTGAAACATTAATTAAAAAAATAAGCTTTACAGGACCAGAGTGGTGGCACAGCAGTAGGGTGTTTGCTTTTCAAAAGCTAACCTAGGACAGACCATGTTTCTACCCCAAGATCCCATATGGTCCCTCAAGCCAGGAGCTATTTCTGAGCACATAGCCTGGAATAATACCTGAATGTCACCGGGTGTGGCTAAAACAATAAAATTAACCTTTAACATCCTTCCAAACTGCATGTACATCCCCTAATGATCGACCAGATTTCAAGTTTACTGTGTTTCTGAATATCCACATTTTTACATTTTAAGGGTCAATATATAAAGTGTTTGACTTTTTTTTTTATTTAAAAAAACATTTTTGGGGAAATGACTATTTATATAACAGTCAGAGATTCTCTGTTCTATTATGATACACTGAATTCTTTTTTGAGTAGTTTTCAAATTTAACTCTGAAGATCTTTTTAGAACTCTATGACTGTAATTTTGAACAGAACTTATGTAAGTCCTCATTTAATTCTTAGCCCTTGTTAGTCCCTGCCAACCTAAAATGCTCATCTCATTATATGTGTATTTATTTTGAGAATAAAAATATGTATACTTAGCCGAATATTACTTTATTATAAGAAACAATTATTTAGAAATAGAAATATTTTAAACACCTATGAATTAGTGAGATCAATCTTCTTAAATATTAGGTAGGAAATAGATATTTGGGCATTAGATAAGATAAGTAAATTCATCTCTTATCTCTGACATTCAAATCAAATTAAAATTGATTTCATCTGACTAATAAAATATGATTATGATAAAATAATACTGATGGCCAGAATAGAATAATCTTTCAAGATATAATTAATGACAAAATAATAAAACAGTCATAAGCACGTTATTCTGTTATTCTATCAACTTTCACCAACTTTCATATTTTATAAAATATGCATGTTATAGTGTGCTTGAATTTTACTTGATCAAACAAGACTGTATGCTACATATTTTTCTCTCATTTCCTCATTTTTAGCAATCTTTTTTTGAACAAAATGTAAGTACACTTTAACCAATGAAATATATTCACATAAATACATGCACACTTTTTGTATTGGGAAGGAGACATGGTTTTTAGTTCTGACCTCTTTATGTCTCTTTTTTATGGTATTTCATCATTGTATAGTTGCAACAAAAGAATATTAGCAATCTGTTTAAATTTGTAAATAAAATTCAAAGAGCAGCAAATCAAATATATTTAAAAAAAACTATTCATCAACTTTAAAAAAGAAATTTCAAATAGTACATTTAATCACAGAGAAATTGATTCACTTGAATATGTGGATAATCAAATGGTTTGAATCACCACTGATAAATATAACAGCATATAAAAATTGATTCATATTTTAGAATATAACATGTTGAGTTATGTTTGTGAGTTTGACAAAGTAGTTTCAAAATCATGCATTTTAATGTTGAGTATTAAAAGTGAAGAATCAGCAAAATTAGCACAGCATGTAGTGTATTTGTCTTGCACACTGCTGACCCTAGTTTGAGCCCCAGCATCCCATAAGATTCTTTGTGCCCACCAGGAATGGTTCTTGAGCACAGAGCCAGAAAGTAACTTCAATCCTAATGGTCATATATTAATAAATAGTTTCCTTGAGTAATATGGAACAGGTATCACGCAATAAAATGTGGTGTACACTAAAACAGGGCAGATTTTAAAAGCAATTGAAAGAATATAAAATCTTGCATAGGGGCCGGAGCAGTGGTGCAAGTGGTAGAGTATTTGCCTTGCATGCTCGAAAGACCTTGCTTAGCTCCCCCAGAATATTATATGGTCCCCCAAACCAGGAGAGATTGCTGAGCGCATAACCAGGAACAATCCCTGAGCATCAGGGGTATGTCCCAAAAAGCAAAAAAAAAAAAAAAAAAAAAATCATGTATAACTTTATATAGCCAACCTACATTCTTGAACTCAATAATATTTAACCTGAACACTATTTTTTCTTATTCTTGTGACTTTAAATATGTTGTCTCTATAACAAACCATTCCAATTTATAATATATTGCCAAAATTTTTATATATAAGTATAATTAAGCTGCATTTTTAATATATTTTCCAGAGTTTTATATAATTCATTTGTTGAGCTAAAATATCTCTTCATCTCATCAATATAACTCATGGTTTTAACTTGCTTTGATTTCTCCCCTACTTCATATAATAAGAAAAAAGTAAAACACATTCATCATATGTATCAATTTGTATCCTTTATGTTCAGGATCCATTTAGTCTAAGATGAATATTTGCCTGAATAGTGTAAGATGATATACTTCCCATTTTGGGAAGATAATGCCTTTTCTTGAGGTATAATAAGCATGGCCTATCGTGTATACAATAAATTACTAACTTATGAATGAATTACTAACTTTTCTTCCTTAGAAGTTAGTGGACAAATTTTTAAAAAATGTATATTAAATTAATATTGCATGATAAACTAGAATTGATTAATTATACTTTTACCAAAATTAACAATATATTTATATTTAGAGAGAATAATAATCTTGAAATCATTAAGTTTTATTTACCTCTCCTGAATTATTTTACCAAATTTCTATTATACATTTGACTAAGAATTTTTATTCCAGAATAATCTGGTTTCTATGCTTTTAAAATTATTGATAAATAAACACTATGCTAAGTTATGTTCTCAAAAACTGGATTTCATAATTTTATGGAACAATAATAAAATTAAATTGTACTTTATAGCATGATATCCAGAAATTTAAGGTCAAAAAATCATTTCTAATGCTTGCTAACTTTATGCTAAAGCTTAAAAAGTACTGCATTTTCTATATCACTAGTCATAAGGGAGATGCAAGTCAAAACAACTATGAGGTGTCATCTCATGCCACAGAGACTGGCACACATCACAAAGAACAAGATCAGTGCTTGAAGGGATGTGGGGGAGAAAGAAACTTTCACTCACTGCTAGTGGAAATACCATCTAGTCCAGTCTTTCTGAAAAACAATATGTATTTTCCTCAAAAAACTGGAAATTGAGCTCCCATATATGATCCAACAATAACACTCTTAAGGATATACACTAGGAATACAAAAATACAATAAAAAATGCCTTCTGCACTCTTTTATTTATTGTGACACTATTTGCAAAAGTCAGAATCTGGAAAAAATCCAGAGACAGTACAATAGCTGAGCAGCTAAAGCAACTGTAGTACATATACACAGTGGAATATTATGCAGCTGTTAAGAAAATAAAATCATGAAATTTTTCTAACATGGATAGACATAAAAATAGTATGCAGTGTTAAGTAAGTCAAAGGGATATAGATTAATACAGAATAGTCATTAATCTGTGGGATTTCAGAAAAATAAAAGACAATATGGTGATAATACCCAGAAACAATGAAGATGAAGGCTAGAAAAAGCAGCTCACTGCACAGTGGTGAGCATAGTTAAATAAAATAACTACACTAAGAACTATAGAATGCCAGTCTTAAAGACAGGGAAGAGTGGGGGTGTAGGGAGATGGGACATTGGTTGTAGGAGTGTTGCACTTGTGAAAGGGATATAATTTTAATGATTAAAACCAAACTATGAACATGTTGGTAAACATGTTGCTTAAATAAATATATTATTAGGAAAAACAATTATGAAAGAAACAAACAAATAATAAATGAACAATAAAAAGCATAAGGCCCCAATAGTTCTTTTAAAGTAAAGCTGTTAGAAGCATATAATAAAATAGAATCATAAACATAAATTCAATTCTTAGAACACTATATATTTTTGATACATAATAGATATTATTGACTTTAAGAGTAAAATGAAATAGCATAAATCAGAAGACAATATTAAAAATCTTGTCCTAAATATAGTTTTTCCAGGTGAGGAAAAGTAATACAAAATTATTATATTGCAAACTATAAGCCTGATAAAAAGTTCTGTGAAAATTTAGACAGAGAAAGAAGGGTCCTACTAATGACCTTGGTAAGAAACAAACAATCAGAAAAACCACTGATCCAGAAAGTATGCTGCAAGGTAGCTTAAAGGAGTTCTTTAGAAAAAGAAAATCAGCCAGGAATAAGGAGGAACTGAATTACAGAAGCAATTGTGAAAAACTTTTCTGAGAAGCTTTGATTTCTTTTTCATTTTGGCTTTCAAGAGCATCTTGATAACAGCTTTTATGAAACTTATTTTAATTTATTCTGCAATTATTCTTTTAAAGTAAATAGAAAAAGGGAAATATTTTAATTGCAAGAGAAATTCTAAATATGAGATATTTGAAAAAACACATAAAACACATTTTCTATTTTTGTTTTTAATCAAAGGAAAAATAACATAAAATAAAAAATAATGAATAATGGCAGTTAATTTATTTCATGATTTTATACATAATAGAATCAATAGAGATAAAATAGAATACTCTTTAATTTTGTTAGAAATATCTTGTTAAATTTTTGGTTAATCACTGTGATAATTTCATTATCTAATAAGCAATCCTAAAATACTTTTGAACAATACTGACAATTCACTACCTTATAACAAATATGAAATAAATATTTTATAATACCAAGAAGGTAGAAGTTACTTAAAGGAAAAAATGTTGAAATCTAGGAAAGCAAGATGAGCAAACTCGCTTTAATATCAAATGATGTAAAGTAAATTTTGTCTTTTATTCTTCTCTGTTTTGTTTTGTTTGGGGGCCATATCTGGGAGTGATCAAGGGTTACTCCTGGCTGTGATCACAAGTCACTCCTGGAAAGCTCAAAGGACTATATGGGATGCCAGGGATCGAACCTGAGTCTGTCCTGGGTCAGCTGCAACCGCCCTACTGCTGTGCTATTGCTTTAGCCCTGTCTTTTTATTCTTAACCAAATTTACATTTATTGAAATATTGCAAATAAAATAGTTCAGAGTTATTTGCTATTCTCTATTACCCAGTAATAAAAATGTAAGGTTTTGAATATTCATAATATCTTTCAACAGTTAAGAATTAGTAATTTTATAATATTGAAATATGGCAGATGCTAATAAAACAATGTCATCAGCATAAATATCTAGCCACAGGTGTTTCAGAAGAAAGTCTTTTTTAATGCAAATAACTTATTGACAATTTTTGCAGCACACTTTGGATAGTTTATGAAAGTCTCAATAATTTATTAAGTGCAAAATATCCCAATGAAGAACAGTAAATACTTAAGGTTTAAAAAATATAAAAATAATTCTACTTAGAAATGTAGTTATATATATTGTATAGTTTTTCTCTCTACTTTTGATAAGAGAGTGGGTATAGTAGAGGTCATTTTGCAGGCTGTGCTGAGAACCCAAGATTTCTGATTAAAAAAAAAAACAAAAACAAAAACCTGAGCATGGTCAAGCAGTGGTATTCACTGGCCATCAGGGTCGCTGCAACTGGGTATGGTCCTGATGCTACACTGGGTGGTGTCTGGTGGCTCCGAGAGTGCATAGGATGTAACTGAGATCTTTACACTTGCAAAGCATACATACCCTTGAACCTACCCCTCTTCAGGGAGTTTTTTAAAATTATCTCATTTTATATCAAACCAATGTTTTCTTTCAAAAATATTTTAATTAAGCCAAAGATCTTTCCACATGAGTTTCATTTCTAGATAATGAAGTTACGAAATTACTGTATAAAATTGTTCAATTAAAAATAAAATCCACAAAATTAAAACATTTTTTATTTAATATTTTCAAGACATAAATGAAGAGAGTAAAGCAATCAAGAATGTAGAAATGACTGTCGTATTGACTTATTTTGGGGGGGTGATTATTTATTTTTTATTTTTATTATTATTATTTTGGAGAGTGATTGAATGCCTTTTGGAGGGAAGACACTTTCAATAATACTAAGTAATTATTTCTGGGTCTATTCAAAATAATTACTTCTAGCACTGCCAATAGTTACTATGCTCAATGCCAGAGGCTTAACAACCGTCACTGTGTTCAAGGTAAACGCCTTACTCCTTATTCTATATCTCTTGTTTCTTTAGACAGGCAGAAACATCTGCAGTGAGTCTAAGTTCTTAAAATTTTTCTTAAATAAATCACATCTTCACTATGATTTTCTAGTTATAAAGACAATTTATTCTTGTTTTCCCAATGCATAGTGTGGAGTTTTTAAACCCTGCCTCCCCAGCCATTATATGTGAGCATGTGTTCATGTGTGTGAATTATATGTATTTTAAATATATGGATTACTAAGAAAAGATTAAACCACAATACTACTGAAGAATTAATGTTAATAATGGACTAGTGGAAGATGTATTAAGATATTTGTTTACATTTATTTACATATGGTTTCATTTATTAAAATGAACGTTCATGATTCTAAATGAAAATAAAACTTTAAATTAAAAATGGATCATTGTAGTAGGCAATCTCTTAAAGATTAAAGGAAAGAAGTAAAGACTAAAGAATGGAGAGAGAGAAAGAAGTGAAGAAAGACAAATATATCATTAGTCTCAAGTATATAATCACATTCCTAGTGGGAAAGAATCTCACCTAAAATAGTAAATTTGTCAAATTGTATTTCAGTTTGAAAGGAAATACTAAAATCTCATATAGTGAACACCTACTAAAAATGTAAAATGCTGAATATTTGGAAAAAAATGCATTCTAGGTAAGAGAAATACAAAAATAAGTCAGTACAATTTTCAAAATGTGTATAATATCTCCTTAGTATCTAGGTTTCCATTTTATTAAGTAAATCTATTAATTAAGCATCTTATAAAATGAATGATATATATCAATATTCTTATATTTTGGAATTAAGAAATGATAAGAATGGAATTTAGTTCTCCATATGTATACCAAGTGCAAGTAAAAAAACAGATTATATGTTTTTTTTCTTATACTACTGACCATTTCATATATGAGTTTGCCTTTGTATTTAATATAGTCAAATGATAAACATTCAATTTTATTCTCACACAATGGTGATGGATTCTTACAAAATTTATATTTGAACTTCATTTTATGGAGATATATTAGAACATCTGTAATACAGTTTTTCCTAATAAGCATCTGAAACCAGAAGTCATATTAAAATCTATCATTGTTCTTAATATTTTTAGATTTTTTAGATGATAAAATATAAGTTGTGGGCCCACCATGAATGATTATGAAACTTGTATTTAAAATTGTGCCTTTTAATATGAAATTCCCCAAAGTAATAAATTTCTTGTGTCTACACCAGTGCTTCTGAAATAGTGGGGTGCGCCCCCAGGGCGGGCGCGAGGCTCCTTAAAGGCCACGTTTGACCTCGGCAAACACTGTCATACAAGCGAAGCCCCGTGTTTATGTCTCTGTATGTCTCTGGAGCTGAGAGTTGCTGTGTCCTGCTTCAAACCCCGCCTTGAAAAACTATGCATTGCAAAACGTGCTCATTGTAGCCATTAGTCCAGACATCACTTCTGATTAAAAAATCAACTCAAAATATTTTATATATTTTTGTTTTGCAGGTTAAGGTTGTTTTTTTAAATAAATATACTATTTACAGTCGCCGGGGGGGCGCAAAAAATGTTTTCTTCTTCCTAGAGGGGTATAAAAAATAATTGAGAAGTACTGGTCTACACAAATATGGAAACTTCTGGTTACCTAAAAATAGAAAAAGAAGAAAGAAGAAATTTCAGGCATGTTTAAAATGTCAGGGGAAATATAAGGATTTTGAATTTCCTTTGTTGAAAAGATGAACAATGTGCAGAAAAATCTGGCTTGAATGAAACATAGAGGAGTTTAATCTAGACAAGGTTAAACAAGTGGTTTGTAAAGTTGCTGTCAACTGGGCTCCATCTGGCCATGATTTTGCTGTTCTAAGAGCAGATTCTCTTTCAACTCAAGGTCAGCTTCAATGTAGTCTTAAAACCTCAACGGGAGTAAATTTGATTCTGTAGGAGCCTGGGGCTACTGCTTGTATTTTCTCTAGTTCTGTGTCTGTATCTGTTCCCAAATGCCCATTCAAATAATCATTCACATCTTATATTAATAACAGAACTCACAAGGTTAGACAAAGTTTCAGCACAAGTTCCCTGAAAAGACCATAATAAATTCTAAATAGATCCTATAGTCTTCAAAATCAAAACTCTTAATCAGCACTATTATTTACATTTCATTATTTTAAAAATATTTTTGTAGTGTGATTTGAGAAGGTTGAGATCAACATTTATCTGAATATGATGAAACTCATTTAATGATTTCTTTTATAATGTGACATAGTGGACTATTTTAAGTGGGAAATAGAATGAAAAGGCTTATTTAGAGAATATTGAAAAACACTTGAAAACTTATATGATGAATTAAATATGGAGGCAGGAAATTCATGAAATGTCAGAAACGTCATTTAGATTATTATCTAAATGTTATGTTTGTAATGAAATCATGACCCTCTTTTAAAATAAAAGTCCAGAGACAAAGCTGAATTTTTTAAATATTGATTAAATAAAAAAATTTAGCATGAAACAATGAAAAATTCTTGACCTTATATTACAAAATCATATTGCCATGCAGTGGGAGAAAGATGGAAGTGATTGAAGATCCAGACAATAAGTAACATAAGTACGCAGGAGGAGAAGGTATAGGTATTGGGGGGAGTACTGTAACCATTCCATATAAATTATAACAAAATTAATAAAATATACAATTATACATATATATCATTACTTTTTAACATGTCAACTAACTTAGATAAAATAATAAATAAATAAAAATAATGCTATTTGTATATTTAAACATATTTTAAGCATAGATATTAAAAATTGATTCTAAATTTTATTGATTTTAGAAAAACTAAGAAATAATAAAAAAACTATTTAAAATTTTTACCTTTAACTCTTGGTAGTTTTAAATCTGTACAAATAGCATATTTTAAGCATATTTAAGCATATTTTATTTAAGTATTAATCTGATAATCAGATCTGTGTGGTGCTGGAATAAAATAAGTTTCTCAAAAAAACATATTTGAAGGCTTAGAAGAAATCTTTTAGATATATGAACTTGAAGGAAAATCTTCAGTAAACCATAATGTGAAATCTGGGTAGATATAAAAAAATGAAACTGTAGTCTTATATACACTATGCATAAAATTAAACTGAATATGGATTAATGGTTTTGATACTAAAGATAAACCCACAGTATGTATTGAGAAAGATGTAGGCAGAGCACTCAATAATATTGATTGTAGGGTATTTTCAATAATGTTATGTCATTTTTAAAGATAAAAATAAAAAATAATGTATTTAAAAACAGAGTTTAGTGCAAGCAATAGGGTGGTTGCCTTGCATGCACTAACCTAGAATGGGCCATGGCTCTATCCCGTGGTGTCCCATATGGTTCCCTGAGACAGGAGTGATTTCTGATCGCATAGCTAGGAGTAACTCCTGAGTGTCACTGGGTGTGGGCCAAAAAGCAAAAGTAAATAAATAAATAAACAAATAAATAAATAAATACAAACAGATTTTAAAAATCCACATTGTGGGATGAACAAAGGCTAAAATTAAAAGACATTCTAATGAATGGAAGAACATATTTGTACCATATCTCATATATGTATAGATGTATATATGTATATACTCAATACTTATATATCCAATAATAAAATAAATGATGATATTAAAATGTCTAGAGTAATTGAATAGACACCTTTTCAAAGAAAAGCACAATATGGACATGGACAATAAATATATCCATTACACTGTTTATTAGCAGAGGCAGAGCAGTGGCACAAGTGGTAGGGCTTTTGCCTTGTATGTGATAACCTAGGGCGGACCATGGTTTGATCTCCCAGTATCTCATATTTCCCCCAAAGCTAGTAGCAATTTCTGAGTGCATAGCCAGGAGTTACCCCTGAGCATCACCAGGTGTGGCCCAAAAAGCAATATATATATAATTAAACTATATTATATTATTATATTATATATAGTTTATATATATAGTTTATTAGTAGAAAATTGCTACTAATAAGAAAACAATAAAAACAACCTATATCCTATATATAGTTGATTGGTATAATATAGTTATACTATAATGGGAATATGATGATAACGAATTCTCTGTGAATGTTGACATAGCAATTTGACTTCTTTTACAATGTAGATACACATCATTTTTTTTGCATCATGTAAGTGGTAAAAACTTCCAAGAGTATGTTGAATAACAGTGGTGAAAAATATTTTTTTCTTGTACCCGATCTTAGAAAAAATATTTTCAGATTTTTCACTATAAAATATCTGTGGTAAATTGTGTAATTTTGGCTTGTGTAATCCACAATCACAAGAGAGGGAGAGGGATTCCCATGTCCCAATCTGGGTTGGAGAAGAGACGCGGGTCCATCAGCAATTCCCATGCAGGAAATAATCCACACAAGGTTGGGAAGGAATAGCAGGCCAGAAACTCACACTGCAAGCTGTTCAACAAGCCAGCAATCCACCACATGGATCAATGAGGGCAGCATCCCCTCCAGACCTCCAAAACAGCCTTCATTGGGAAAACAAAGCCCTCCTCCAAGGGGAGGGGAAAAATCCAGATGAGAAGGCAATATTCTTTTAGCATGTAGAAGACAATATGAGAACCAATACAAAGGCCTCTTTCTTATAACAGGAGAGAAAAACCGATTAGTACCAAAAGTAAATGACCTGGGGGGGGCACACCCTGCGATGCTCTGGGGTTACTCCTGTCTCTGCACTTAGAAATCGCTCCTGAGAAGATGTCCTTTTGCTTTGGGAGCCAGGTGGCAGCTTACTGGAGCATAAGGGAGATTTTGGCTACTGAGGAGTTAAGAAGTGAGGGTAAAAAGGCTTACAGAACCATAGAACATGAATCATCTTGTTCTGTCTCACATTTATATGTCTCTCTACAAACTGAGAAAAGAAAAAAAGTGGATGAGGCCAGCGGTTTCAGGATTATAGATTGGAGATAAAAAAAAAAAAGGTCAGCCCTAAATACCAAAACCATTGTCAACAACAGTATAATCAAGAGACCCAAACTATTAACAAGCTGAACACAAAATGAACCTGTTAAACTAGAAGTCCAGGGGGCTAAGGTAGAGGTATGGGGTACATTCTGGAACTATGTTGTAGGGAGGTCAACACTGGTGGTGGGAACAGCCTTAATTCGCTGTCAGTATGTAACTGAAATACAACTGTGAAAGACTTGAATTTCACATTGATCTCAATTAAAAAAAAAAAGCAAATAAAAAAAATCACTCCTGGCAGGCTCGGAGGTCCCATATGGGATGCCGGGGTTTGAATCCAGGTCCATCCTGTTTCTGTAGCATGCAAGGCAAATGCCCTACCACTGTGCTATAAATCTGGCTTCTGTAGTAAATGACTTTAATTTTATATAGGACAGCTTCTTCTATCCCCATTTTGTTGATAGCTTTGAATCAAAATGGGTAATAGATGTTTCCAGATGCTTTTTTTATCTTTTGATATATTCATATTATTTTATATCCCTTTATATAAATATGTTATACTACATTGACTTAATTATGTGCATTAAACCATTCTTGAATGCCTAGGATAAATCTAGTTTGACCATGATGTATAATTGTTCAAATGCATTGTTGGATTTCGTTGCTAATATTTTGTTTCAGGTATATGTTTCTATGTTCATCATGGATAATTATACTTTTCTTTATTAATTATATCTCTCTGTGTGTGCTTCTATATCATTATTACTGGTCTTAAGTAAATTGAGAATATTTTTGTGTCTTTGACTCTGGATAGTCTGGGAAGATTAGGCCAGTTTTGAAGTTTTCAAACACTTTAGTAGACCGATCTAGGCTTTGACTATTGTCTTTAAGAAGAGGGAGGGAGATCTGAGAAATTGGTGGTGGGAATGTTGCACTGGTGAAGGGGGGTGTTCTTTACATGACTGTAATCATACAACTATAATCATGTTTGTAATCACGGTGTTTAAATAAAGATAATTATACAAAAAAGAAGATGTATGATTACTATTTTTAATTTCCTTATTATTAACTTGTTTATCTTAAGTTATGTTCTTCCTTTTGACTAAAGTCTTGTGACTATGTTCATTAAATACATATTACTTTTTTTGTATGATCTCTAATTTTATTGGCAACTTTTTCTTCATAGTAATCTCAGAAGATCTTTTGTTTTCCATGATAGTAGCTTAAAGTAAAGCAATTCGTTTTGCAAAGTAAAAGAATCCTTGTATCTTTTCTGTTTGGCTGAATTTTTGACCTGGTATTAATCACAGGGCACCATTCACCAACTTGAACTTAACCCATAAAATGCCTGTATCTTTTCTTAAGAACAATTGTGAAAAAAATGTTTTGAAATGTTTCTAATTTGTTTGTTAAATTGAGAAAAATATGTGAATAGAAATAACATGGATATCACAAAATACACAATAATCATTTTCTCACCTGGTTTTTTATGTTTATTACTAGGAAGTATAATTTTTAATATGTTTTTCAACGATGTCACTCTTTCACATCATGGTTTATATTTCTCATATTAGTGATACTAATGTATATTACATGTCACTAATGTATTTTCATTTTAATTGCTTTAAATAAGGACTGTAGTTACAAATTTGTTCATTGTCATGAAGTAGTTTAATGATATCAAAAATGTATTTATTTAAAAGTTACAATTAATCCCTTTTAATTGTTTATTTAATTGAAAAGCATTAATTTTTCTTTCTATATTTAAAGTGAATATTCTATTTAAGTCTTACAGTAAAAATCTCTTTATTTTAATATATTATATCTTTCAATTATATATTATATTATTAATAATATATTTTATTATATATTTTAAACTAAAGAGTCTTTTGTGTGTGTGTGTGGTTTTTGAGTCACACCCGGCAGTGCTCAGGGGTTATTCCTGGCTCCAGGCTCAGAATTTGCTCCTGGCAGGCACAGGGGACCATATGGGATGCTGGGATTCGAACCGATGACCTCCTGCATGAAAGGCAAACGCCTTACCTCCATGCTATCTCTCCGGCCCAAACTAAAGAGTCTTTACTTACAGAATAATTACCTATACCAAGATCATTACATTTTATACACTTAGAGTTTCTGTTCAAGTATCCTTCCACAAGATCCTAGATTCTTTCAGAAGACTTTACATTTAAAATCTAAACATCAAAATATTGACCATTCTAAATGATTACATTTATGTGATATAATTTAAATTGCTAAAATTGAAGACAAGTTGTATATACTTTTGCTACTTTATCAGCAAATTTTATCATGCTATTATAACAATTAAAAAAATTCTCACCTTTTTTGCTCTTATACACATTTTACTTGGGTTACAGACTAGGAAAATATATTAACCTAATATATATTTTAAATAAAAATTACATTTATAGTTCATAGAATTATATAATTCAATAATTAAAATATAAAGTACCTAATAAAGTGCAGGTAAAATAATAGAAATATTATAAATAAAATTTATGACAAATATGATAGTAAAAGTTGCATTAAATTCATATCACTATTAGTTATCATAAGACAAATTAATTCCACATAATGCTAGTGAAGACCTATTTAAGTACCTAAATTTAAATCTAGCAATACCAACTATAATAATTAAGCATTATTTTTTTGCATTTCTGGTCAATATATAAAATACTGCAGTAGTTTTGAGAACTATTTATAGTTACTTTTAAAATAAACCATAAACTCACTTATGAATGAATAATTTAAATCCAAAAACTAAATTATATATGTACAAATGGTTTTATGAGCAGGTTAGTGTCACCTTTATTCATTATTGACAGAACTACAGTTTATGAAGTTAGAACTGCTATATGCAACTGTTGTGTATATCACACACATCTGTGTGGAATGAATGGTTTAGACACAAAATAATACCATTCCATAAATTGCATTTCTCTAAGAGAAATCCCTTATCTTAAAAGTTTAGGGTGTCAGATAATTTTCTTTTAAGCAAATTCCCAAATCCAGTTGGGTCAAGACTCTTGGAGGATTTAATGAAGGACATTTAAAAATTAGGACAAAATCTCCCTCAAACAACAGGTATTCTGAACTCCAATATCTCAGATATATCGAAAGTAACACAATCAAGTCACTTTGGTTATTTAGTGAGTTCCTTTAAGCAATTTTTAAATCTGAGTTGCTCTGTCAAATTATTTTCTCCATGCTTTTTCCTAATTATGGACATTTACTCACTGATTAGAGTTTTATTTTATTCTAGCCTTAGAGCATTTCAGCTGGTGATATGATTCAAATTATCTAAATGACAAAAGCAGTCTTATGAGACAGCTTTGCAGAACTCCACTAATCTAAAATTTCTAATTTTATTTAAATGTATTAGTACTTTCATACTTTTCAATCCTTGAAAAGTATTGATTTTTAATATGAAAAACTTTAGTCAGAAATAAGGACTTGATATGCCTTGTCAATAAGCCAATTAAGTATTAGAAATTTAACTTAACAAATTTTGTGATAACAATAATTACTAAGGTATGCATAATATAACACATAATAATATATATGCAGAAATATGATACAACATAAATTTATTAAAACGTGATTTAAATGTACAAGATGACAATTGTGGCCTACTTGCTGTTTTATTCTAAAATAATCTGAAGATTATTAAGTTCACTTGATTTTATAAATGGAATCAGTTTAGTGATACAAAACAGTGGCACACATTGATAAAGAAACTTAAGTATATATCTTTAACCTAGTCAAAAGTCATACATAAATATTTTCTTTTTTATTGGTTAATACTAATTTATAAAAAGGGAGAGCATTTCAAAGTTTTCAAACTCTTAAGTTTCGAAATTGGGTCGTTTTTGTTTTGTATTTGTAACTTTAGTTTCTACCATGACATTATCATATTAAATTAGTTTTTTTTTGAAAATTAAGGAGGAATACCACCCATTGTTCTAATAATTGGAAACAAAAGCAGCTGACACCTGTTGAAAGTATCATACATATTTCACAGAGTTTTATGCATTAGTTTGTTTAGTCTTCAGAACACTATAAAGTGGCATAAACACTATCATTATCATCAATGTGTAGTTGTAATTAAGGCACAGAGTGGTTAAATAATTTACCCAAAGTCAAGGGACTGATGAAAACAGCACCTTAGCGTAAGATCTGATGATAATGCTCTTTACTTCAAAGACTTAAATTTGCTAATTATTTAAACTCTTCCAACTATATTTTTATTTCTTGCTTATTGTTTTTGTGTTGATTGGTTGTGCCAGGGATCAAGCCTAAGAGGTTATCTAAGTAAAATATAAGGTTGTTTGAAACTTTTTGAGCATCTAAAATTGTGTACATCTTTTCTATACTTAAGAAAATTCCCCGCTATTAATGCATATTTTTACTAATTAATAATTTATTTTTAATAGAGCAATGTTCATATTTCAAAAATGCATTTTTCTTTGATATGCAGTCAGTATGAAGTGAGAGTCATTCTTTATGTGATAGTTCAATTCAAATAACAAATATTTTCTATATTCTTAGTGTATTGTTTAAACAACTATATAAAATACAAGAAAAGGGTGTGTGTGTGTTTTGTCTCCTATACTTTTAAATAAAAACACTGTTAAAAGTATTATAGGGGCCCGGAGAGATAGCACAGCGGCGTTTGCCTTGCAAGCAGCCGATCCAGGACCAAAGGTGGTTGGTTCAAATCCCGGTGTCCCATATGGTCCCCCGTGCCTGCCAGGAGCTATTTCTGAGCAGACAGCCAGGAGTAACCCCTGAGCACCGCTGGGTGTGACCCAAAAAACAAAAAACAAAAAAAAAAAAAAAAAAGTATTATAGGGCTGAACTCAATAATGTTTATATAAAGTTACAGTTATATATTATTTATGAAAAAAGTATGAAGTAGTTTATGAACAGTGTAGCAATGATATTCACTTTTTAAATATTCCTATTTTCTCTTTATCCTTCATTAACATGAGAAATTAATTAGTTTAATACGTTATGCCTTGTAGTAATAAAAAGTGTGTGTGTGTCTGTAAATATAGTAGAATAACATTTTGATATACCTAAAAAAGAGTTCAAATATTACTAAGAACATGCATGTATTACTCAGAATATTTATTATTGATTATTTTGTAAATGTTTATAATGATTTCAGAAATTTTTTTCATAAAGATACGACCCAAGGAAACCTATATTTTACTTATATTTAGTCTGGCTACCATAAGCAGGATAACGTTGGTGAAAAGAAAGAGAAAACAAGTACAGGTTGAAAGGGAAAGAACTTGTTTCTTATAAATTAACACATAATATATAGTTATCAGGTGGCTTATGTTGTAATTAAGAAAAAAGGGTATAATGCATACATATAGATAGTAATAGAGATAATGTAAAGTCAGGAACAAAAAGAATTCCAAATATTCACTTATAATTGGAGCACCAATTACAAGTGTGGCAGAGGAGCACAGGCACACCAAAGTGAAAGAGGTACAAGCTAATTTTTTCCCTAGAGTGTTTTGGAAGGATATTACTGAATGAAAATGACAATTTCAGTATAACAATATTCTGATTAACTTATTTTTGTCTCTAGGTTTTGAGAAGCACGTGGGAGAAAATTCTAGTTATTTTAAGCTCCCCAGAGTATGGTAATTTGTTAACTGCAGTAATTTCATAATCTTGCCAACATCTTTATATCCTTGTTAAAAAATAATTTCAAGATATCAAATCACAATTTTTTTTCTGTTAACTTGGCCATAAACCTCTAGTCTTCTGGTAGTTTATTATCTTCTGATAATTTATTCAGGGACTTCATTATTATATAAAATATTTTCTCTACTCTTTCTACTATTTGGGTATAATACGGTATAATTCATATGTACATAATTTAGCTTTAAATTTTAGAATCATTCTGTCAGTTAAGTATTCTTACAATGTTTATCAATATGAATATGGTAAGAATCATTTTGAAAATCTGGGGGTGTAGGGTAGTGGTAAATAATATATTTGACATATGAGAACTTTTGTTCAATTTTGGGTAATAACTATATAAATAAAGAGCCACCTGGATCCTTATTAGAATAATGGTTTCCTGGGCTCTATTCTGATTTACATAAAGTTTTCAAAATCAGAATCTGGAAACTTGCTTTTCTTACACTTTACCATTGAGAATGAAAAGATTATTTAATTAAATATTGTACATCTGTTTTGTTGGAATACAAAATAAAGGTGTGTGCCTTGTATTGTACACAAATTACACTGCAGGAACCAGTTTCTTTCAAAGCCAAAAATAAACCAAGGAAAAAATGAAGTAAAAGTCATCAGATTTTAACCTGCTTTGTCTGTCTAACACATGGATCTGTGCATCTGCAGGTTGTTGGCCATGACAAAAAGATTTGGAATAATGAGGAAAGAGAAACATCTCTTGTAAAAAAAGTGGTTGCTCTGACTATGTTAAAGAAGAAAATAAACTAATGTGAAGATTTCAAACATAGTAAAGTCCCTGTTTGGGATGAAGTACTATGTGGAAGGCAGAGAAAGAACCAAGACTAGAATCAAAAAGTAAATCCTTGTGATTTTGCAAAGGACAACAAGGGTTTTTAAATCCCTCCCCATTTATGTTGGGGATCTGAAAGCCATGGTACAAAAGAGAAGAGAAAACACAGGATATATTTTTGGCATACATTTGCAATCATGGTGTCACCAAGAAATGCAGTAGGACTTTTGACATTGATAAGGTTCTACACCCCTTCCTTCGGCAACACTAAGATCAATCAAGGTTTAGTAACCTCATTACCCCTCCACCACCCCAATATGGCTTAAATATAATGAACAAAATGTTATAACACTGAAGTCACAGCTCCATCTACAGGAAAACAGAAGATGTTAATCCAGATGCAAAACCAGAAAGTGTTAGCTTATAAAATATAAAATGAAAGTCCTTAAAGAGATTGTTGAATTTTCAGTGAGCAAATACAAAGGCATAGAGAATTGAGCAAAGCGATCATAATAAAATTGTATAATTTAATCTCAATTAAAAGCAAAACAATACTGGCATGCGATGTTAGAAAATAACTAATAGTGGGGGCCGGGCGGTGGCGCTGGAGGTAAGGTGCCTGCCTTGCCTGCGCTAGCCTAGGACGGACCGCGGTTCGATCCCCCGGCATCCCATATGGTCCCCCCAAGAAGCCAGGAGCAACTTCTGAGCGCATAGCCAGGAGTAACCCCTGAGCGTCACAGGGTGTGGCCCAAAAACAAAAAAAAAAAAAAAAAGAAAATAACTAATAGAACATAGGAACTCTAAAAAGAAAGGGAAAATATTTTCTAAAATATTGCTAAAATTTTTTATATAGAAAAATAGTATAGAATATTAGGAGCTTGCCTTGCATTCAGCTGAGCCAGTTAAAATTCCTGGCTCCACTTTATGATCCCTTAAGCATGGTTAGCAATGATCTCTGAGCACAGAGCCAAGAGTAGACTTGAGCACAGCTATCTAGGTACCTCTCACACCAGTGACAATGACTTCCTAAAATTAAAGTTACAATTTACAATGGAAGGCATAACATCAAGCTTATTTTTACAGAGGAAAGAAATTATAAGATAAAAATAAAAACACAATAGTGTCTTAAATGGTGCAGAGGAATGGGAGAGAAAAATAATACAGACAAAAATAAAGAGACAAGTAGAAAGAACTGCCGTATTGCATTATAAAGAAAATATCAGAATAATTGACACCTCAGAAAGTAAAAGTAAAGAGAGTGGACAAGAGGTTCTATTTAAAACTCTAATAGCCGTGAGTATTCAAATCTAAGAAAAGACTGTGTCATATGATTAGGAAGTTGACAGACCACTCATATATCTAAATCTTACATAAACTACACTAAGAAACTTCAATGTATAGGAGTTTGGGTAGGATGGTCATTTTGACTATATTGATTCTATCTACCCATGAGCATGGGATGTTCTTCCATTTCCTTAGATCCTCTTCAATTTCTTTCTGAAGTGTTTTGAAGTTTCCCTGGTATAAGTCCTTCACTTCCCTTGTAAGGTTGATCCCTAGGTATTTAATGTTTTATGTTACTATTTTAAATGGAATTGAATTCTTAATCTCTCTCTCCTCTACTTCATTATTTGTGTAGAGAAATGCTACTGTCTTTTGTGTATTCACTTTGTAGCCAGCCACTTTGCTGTATTGGTTAATTATTTCTAGAAGTTTTACTGTGAACTCTTTAGGGTTTTCTATATATGATTATATCATCTGCAAAGAGGGATAATTTGAGTTCCTCTTTCCTAATTTGGATTCCTTTGATTCTCTTCTCTTGTCGGATTGCTATTGCTAGGTCTTCTAAGACAGCCTTGCCTAGTTCCTGACCTTAGTGGGAATGTTTTCAGTTTTTCAACATTGAGGATAATGTTGGCTGTGGGCTTTTCATTGATAGCTGTAACTATCTTGAGAAAGGTTCTTCTATCCCTATTTTGCTGAGTGTTTTCAACATAAATGGGTGTTGAATTTTGTCAAACGCCTTCTCTGCATCGATTGATATGATCATGTGGTTTTTGTTTTTCTTGTTGTTGATGTGGTGTATAATGTTGATTGATTTGCGTGTGTTGAACCAACCTTGCATTACTGGGATGAAACCCACTTGGTCATGGTGTATAATCTTTCTAATGTAGTGCTGGATTCAGTTTGCTAAAATTTTGTTGAGAATTTTTGCATCTATATTCATTAGGGAGATTGGTCTGTAGTTTTCTTTCTTGGTGCTGTCCTTGCATCTTTGGAAATGAGTGTGATATTAGCCTCATAAAAGGAGTTGGGGAGGGTTCCTATCTTTTCTATGGTTTGGAAGAGCCTGTGGATCAATGGTAGTAAGTCTTCTCGAAATGTTTGATAGAATTTACCAGTAAAACCATCTGGACCTGTACTTTTGTTCTTAGAGAGTTTCTTAATTACATCTTAGATTTCCTCTGAAGTGATTGGCCTGTTTAGATTTTCTAGATCTTCAGATTCCAGTCTTGGTAGCTGGTATTTTTCCAAGAATCTGTCAATTTCTGCTGGGTTCTCTAGCCTGAGTATAGTTGTTCATAATATGACCTCATGATATGTTGTATTTCTTGGGGTTCTGTTGTAATCTCTCCCCTTTCATTTGTGATACTATTAATTTGGGTGATTTCCCTCTTTTTTTTTTTTTTTTGGTGAGTATTGCCAGTGGTTTGTCTATCTTGTTTATTTTTCAAAAAACCAACTCCTGGACTCATTGATTTTTTGTATTGTTTTCTTGGTTTCTATGTTGTTTATCTCTGCTCTGGTTTTTATTATTTCTTGACTTCTTGTTGTGGTTGGATTTCTTTGCTACAGTTGTCCCAGTTCCTTAAGGTGATCCTTTAAATTGTTGATTTTGTAATTTTCCTCTTTTCTGACATAAGCTGTATTGCTATGAGTTTCCCCCTAATTACTGCTTTTGCTGTGTCCCACAAGTTTTGACAAGTTGTCTCTTCATTATCATTTGTCTCAAGGAATCTTTTTATTTCCTCCTTGAGTTGCTCTTTGATCCAACTGTTGTTGAGTAGTATGTTGTTTAATCTCCAGGTGTTTGATTTTCTCCATTGTTTCTTCTTACAATCAATTTTGACCTCTGTTACATAGTGTTCTGATTGGGTGCTTCTGATGATCCTTACACTCGTGGTTTTATTTGTTAGATTTATATCCTAAGGCATGGTCTATTCTGGAGAAAGTTCCATGTGGGCTTGAGAAGAATGTGTATTCTGCTTTTGGGGGGTGGAGGGCCCTATATAAGTCTACTAGCCCTAAATCTTCTACGTCCTGCATAACAATCATGACCTCCAATTCCAGAGTCCTGACTGAGGCAATTGCAACTAAATGGGTCTTCTGGAAACATAATGAAAGACGATATCCCTGGCTCCATCTGAGTTTCAGCGTAAGGGCCAAGACCACTAACCACAGAAGACAAATTAAAATGACATCCAGGAAACAGAACTTCTAAAATCACAAAGAAAGTCTTCATCATAAGTTCCACTCTTTGACCTGTGCACAGAGACCTCTAGATTTAGAGTCTGTTTTTAACATCCAGATTGGAGCAGAAGTCTTCCATATGGCACAAAAGCACCAAGGGGAGAGCAAATGAACGTGAAAGGTGTCTATAGATAATCCCATGACAATATATTCCAAGGGTAGAGAAACCCTGTATCTCTTAGGCCAAGGGGATTACCGTTTCGGATGACCCCAATATT
Organism: Suncus etruscus; assembly: GCF_024139225.1. Taxonomy (NCBI): domain Eukaryota; kingdom Metazoa; phylum Chordata; class Mammalia; order Eulipotyphla; family Soricidae; genus Suncus; species Suncus etruscus. The sequence goes on from NC_064855.1 coordinate 85,299,171, forward strand.
TACTGTGCCTATGCAGGGGGGGGGGAAGAAAAGACAAAAAACACTAAATAATCCGTCTTTTTTTAATTTTATTTTTAATTTAATTTTTTATTTTTTATTATTTTAATCTAGTTTTTGTAGATTTATTTGTTTGGGGGTAGATATTGAAGTAGTTGTCCATTTTTTAAATTATATATTTACTTTTTCTTTCTTCTTTCCTCTTCTTCCTCTTTGCACCTTGTCATATTTCCTATCTCAAGACCATGGCAACTATGTAGTGCATATTTTTATTGTGCAGTGCTCACTGGATATCTTATTTGATTCCTCTTTTTGAACTGTTGTGGTGTTTCACCTTCTTTTCCCTTTCATCCCTCAAACCAAGGATGAGAGCGTCTAGAATGACTCTGTTCATAGTTGGCGTAGTCAATTTTTACCCCATTATATTACTTTTCTCTTTCTCAAACAAAACCACATAACTTAAATTTTCTATTCCCGCCTCCCAATTAGAGGGGGCAGTAACGGAGGCACCAAGACCAAACAGTTATAAGACCACTAAATAATAAACTAGACACAGAAGGGACCACGCATTCTAGCAGCCCCTGGTGGGGGGGGGGAATGGAGGGTGGAGGATATGGGAGGTAGGATGGGAGCGGTTGTGGGAGGACAATTCTGTGGTGGGAACTCCCCTGATTCAATGTAGATATGTACCTGGAATATTACTGTGAACAATATGTAAGCCACTATAATTAAAATAAAAATTATATTTAAATAAACATGAAAATAAAGATCATTATAAATCCTAAAAAAAGAAATGTCAATGTAAAATATGCAAATGTCAAAGAAATATAAAAATTGACAACTAAGAAGACTTTACCCTGCAAATGAATTATTGAAACATAATGAAGAAATGGATGCTATAATCTATAAACACCATTATTACAGAGACATGCTGAAAGGAAATTAGTATGAAAGAAAAATATTTTATTAAGTGGAAAGTAACAGTAGTTTAATAAATTAAATAAATAAATCTCAAAACAACAGGACCACATATAACTTTATGTATGTATGGGGTTAATATCTCTTGTAAGTGAACACAACAAAAAAAACAATAAAAATACCACTTAATACCCATCACAATTATTTATATGATGTGTAGAAAAATAAATTTTTGTGTACTACGATGGGAACATAAGTTTTCACTTTTCTTTAGAAAATATTGTGGTGGTGCCTTAAGAAAACTGAAAATAGATTGAAAAATGTAATTTCTAAGCATTTATATAAAATAATGCTTCCCAAATTGCCTAATACATTCCCCAAGGAATAACTAAAATTTGGATGTTGCAGGCTCCAGTGGTTGTAGCCTAGGGTAAAATTTAGAGACACTTGCTTTGTTTGTTTGCTATTGAAATGAGTAAATTGAGCCTGAGAGGTATTACTTTAGAAAAGTTGCTTGCCTTGTATGTAGACAGCCTAGAGTCTATTCCTGAACACCTAATAAACCAAAAACATATACAAAACTTATAATTTAAAACCACTATAACAAGAAGCAAAGTAATTGCAAGCCTGAAGAAACAGGATTGAATGTTTAGTTTATAAGTGTATTCACTTATATGAAAGCATGTGTTATATTGCTCAGTGAATAGAAAAGAGAATCTAGTCTTAGATATGATAGCTTTGTTTGGTTTAATCAAGTACAGTTTACTTGAGAACATGAGTTTTAATATATATAATTACCTAAAAAAGTGGTTAAATGTCAACTATTCTATAACTATAATTTCCTTTCCTTATTTATACTTAACCTCTCAGAATATGCAATGGTCACATTTTCATTCATTGAACTGATTTACTATGTAATCACTAAATTAACTTAGTAGTTTTAACTTAGTTTTATATGAACTGAGTAGAAAATATGAAACTTAAAACGGAAATTACTATGCACTACTTTTTAAACACACTCATTCAAGTTTTAATTACTATCTATTACCACATTTTATAATAATTTACTGTCATCAGAGATGCTATTACCTTATGATAAAAATAAAAGTTCCTAATTCATCATATACTCATGGTAACAACAAAATAGAGCTGACTATATCTGAACAGTTTCTAATCCAGTGGCTTTCTCTTTGAATTAAGTTTACCATAGAAAAAGTCCCATGCAATTTTATGAATCAATTCATTAAATTAAAAGTTTTAATTTAGAAAAATTCAGGAAGAATTTTAGGTTCCAAGTGTAAATGATATCGATATATACTGTTCTCAAGAATCAAGAATATTTATATCAAGTATATCACAAAAGTGTGAATCAAGATATGGTAAATTTATTAAAATATAGAGTACTGCCAAGATATTAAATCTATAGTTTCACTTACTTGAAGAATATTTTAGGATTGTGGTAAAATTTAAGCAGAATATTTAAGTAGAAAAAACATCAATATAAAGTAATAGGAAAGGGGAAATGCCTGCTACTTTTGGGAAATTGCACAATTGTGATTTATAAAAACAGTGATGATAATGGCAAGGGTTGAGCTTAAGAAACTTAAAGAGTGACAAAGTATCTTAATCATACTTTTACAGTAGTAGTACAGCAGGACTAATGCACAAATTAAAAAATCAATTTACAGACAGGATTGTTTTGTTTGGTAAAAAAATGGAGCCAGAAATCCAAGTAAAAAAAAAAAGAAAAAAATATACGGCTATACAAGAGAAACAATGAAATTGTTGCCTTACTTTGTAATATAAATTAATGTATTAAAATATCTTTCTTAACATAGATTATAAAACATTTTTATATTATAGGTGAGGGAGAACAATTTGTTATCACTCCTGGTTTTCTGAGATGGTTCCTGGTTGGTGACATTATTCAGAGCCTTTGAATTTTCTATTATAGAGGAAGAAATTAATTTAGAGAGAAATAATGAAATACTTAATGTGTTAAGTGTCAAATATAGTATCCTTAATATCACTATAGTACACTCACAAAGAATTTGAAGCTGGAAATGAAGAGTCAATGCATAAGTGAAAGCAATCAAAATTAAGTCATCAGATCATCATGTATTTTCAATCCTTTGCAGCATGAGTTAAGAAGAGTATGTGTATATAGGCTGAAAAATACAACCAGTACTCTCAATGTTTTGATCTTTATCATAAAGCCTTTTACCAGGGTCTGATTTTCTGACTTTTAGTGAGTCTTAAGGTATAATGATTAGCCTATGATTCATCTTGTTTGCTTCTCAACATGATTTTTAGTTCTACCAAGAAGTAATTTACTGAGAAAGGTCAGTAAGCAGAAATTGGCATGCTTATTTGTTCTCCTGGAAGTGAAGCCCAGACTCTGAAGGATGGATTTCTGGAAATAGCTTTTTAAGAAATTCATATAATGTCTTTAAAAAAAATAGCTGATAGTTGAATTTAGTCTCTGAAGCAAACTCTTTGCCATTTTCTCATTTGTATTTCTGTTTTAAGGAAAACATTCAAATGTTCAAGACCATAGCATTGCAAAGCTTTGAAGTACAATAATGATCAACTTGAGTGAGATTAGAAAAAAAAAAAATTATATTTAGGAGGTATATGAAAGTATTTAATAATAAATAATAATAGCAACTCTGGTTCATTAAAATTGGAGATTACAGGAAAAGTGCCTGCCACTCCTTCAAAGTAGATATTAAAACTGAAGAATGCTCTATTGTTGACTCTGTTTAAATAATGTAAACAGATATTTGAAACATTTCCAGTATGCTAGCCACAGAACAAACTCAAAATAACATAACAATTATTTAAAAAATAGATGAAAAAATATAAGGAAATAAAAATTAAACAGTTCAAATGAGAAGAATTTTTGAGAGGACTCTGAATGTCAAGAGAAAGAAGAGTGATTCTTCTTGTTTAGAAACAGTAAAATAGAATGCTCAGCTCAAAGTGGCACAGACTCTGGAAAACACAATTTCAGTAAAAGTGTGACTATTTTTTCTGAGAATTCAGAAAAGACAAAACAAAATGAAAAAAATACAGTAAGTTTTATCTTGGTGGTAGTAAAGAGTCTTAGAGAAAACCATTTTTACTTTTAAGCATATGCAGGGGAAATTAATTCAATGAATAAAGCTTCATATTTGCATATTGTAAAAAAATCTCTACTGACTATTCTTCAGAAGTTTGTTTGAAGTTAAAATGAACACTAGAATTGGGTCAGAAGAAATGGTTACATACTAAGTGACTAAGGTACTGAAGCTTCTAGTAACATTTTGTTTTCAGTTCTATGCACCTGATAAAATACAAAATGTACTCAAATTGAATTTGATTTATGACTTTTACACCTGTTCTTTGATTAATTCTTTACATCTGGCTATTCACAATTTAAGTCACATATATTTTTAAATTCATCCTTCTTCTACCGACCTTAGATGACATCTGAACTTTTTCATCCTCTTTGTTTCTTGGACATTAGGTTTAAACTAAAGCTGGAAAATCTCCAGCATTACTAATCCTTATCACAAACAATAAGTGCTCATTTAAGTAACTATCTTAAAATTTGCAAATCACATCAACATTAGTTCCTTTTTACTATATCCTAAATTTTCTGAAGAAAATTATTAAATGATTAACAAGATCTGAAAAAGGCCTCTGGCAAAATCTTGGGATGAATATTTTGGAATATTCCTGTTCTATGTAATGTGGTAAAAGCATTTGGGAATAAGATTTTATTTGATAAAAAAAATTCAGAATGTGGGGCTGGAGAGATAGCATGGAGGCAAGGCGTTTGCCTTTCATGCAAGAGGTCGTCGGTTCGAATCCCAGCGTCCCATATGGTCCCCGTGCCTGCCAGGAGCAATTTCTGAGCATGGAGCCAGGAGTCACCCCTGAGCACTGCCGGGTGTGACCCAAAAACCACAAAAAAAAAAAAAATTTCAGAATGAGAGATAAATACTTAGAAAGCCAGCTAATAATTTAGGCAGGGAAACTGGTTAGATCATGCATAAAGCTATATTTTTTCTAGACTAGTATGAAAGAGTGGTTAAAATACGACAATATGTTTGAGGTTCTTAAATATGGCTACTATATATGGACAGAGAGTAGCACCTACCACAATTACATCATGGAGCTTCGCATCAATATATTTAGTTGCAGCAGCATTTATTCCCCAGTTAAAACATGACAAATTCAAATCAAAGCAACCACCAACTCTTAGTGAAGATATATATTTTAGAATATTCTGGAAATTATATTTTTAAACACATATAAGTAGTGACCTTTATTATTACAGCATTTTTCTCCAAAAAGTAATCTTGATATTTTTTGAAATAAATCTGAGCCATTTTATTGAATTATATGTCTAAAAATTCTAAATTCACTGACTTTATTGATAAGGTATACAAACTGAATTAATATTTAAGAAACCTAACATTTTTAAATTTAATACTACTTAACCCACAACAAATATTTTTGACTCAAGTTGACATTATTTTAGTATTATTGAAAGTGTTACATTACTACAACATTGCAACTTCTTAATTAATGTCTACATAACTACTATTTTGCATAATGTAATGCCCCTTGTTCATTCAATCTCTTGAGAGTTCTACTTTTACTTATGAATAAGAGATCACTGCTGGAAAGATAGTACAGTATGCAAGACATTGACATTGCATGTGGTTCCCAGATATCATTATAGTCTGAGCTGAACACAGCCAGGAATAATACCTGAGCACAGAGCAAAGAGAAGTGCTGATTACTAGTGTGTCAAAACAAACAAAAACAGAAATTACCATTTATTGATTTTAGCCCCCATGTGCATATTATAAGAAAAATAAATAATCTATAGATTTTTATGATTTCTAATCTGCCAGTATGATTTACCAAGTTTGCTCTACAGTCCCATGGGTCTCATGTCATAGAAACGAAACAGTGCTTAGATTATGCTTGGGAAAGTTTTGAAATGTTGTGAATAAGAAAAATTGCCTACATTGTTAAAGTTGGTAAGCTAAAAATGCATTCCTAAACACAGTTAAATCAATGTATTTACTAATTAGATATCATAAGATCTACCTGATTGAAACTGATGGCTAACTAAAGTAAATTATTGGGTTAGCTTACATAGCCATTTTCTGCATGGTGAAATGGAGAAACATATCAATGTATCAGAGTAGTGATATTAGTTCACATTTGAAATATCATTCATATACTTTTTTTCACAAACCATTAGCTCTTTAGAGGCATGATTAAACAATTTCACAATTTTACCCATCACAGTGATGCCACCACAAACTTTCCTTTACACCGAAGTATGAAATTATGTGAAATGTGTATCTCAATTTATAAAGAAATATATTAAAGAAATATTTTAAATGACAAATATTGTGTTCAAGAATATGGTTGATAACAAGCATAAAAAATAACCTAAATTTAATTTTGATACTGCATGATTCTCCGAGTTCATAAATCCCTGATAGCTAGCTAGTGCTATTTGACTTTGAACTGTCAATTTGGGTAAGTATTTAAGGAAATGAACTCAGATGCCATGAGAAACTCTTGGGAGCTCCACCTCCCAGAAAGCAAGGATGACTTATGCTGCCAGGAAGTATATGATTAAGGGTAGAATTAAAACAACTTTTTACCTAAAATAAGCCAGAAGAAGGATAGATATGCCATGATCTTACCTACCTGAGATGAAAAAACATAGTATCAAACTGGACATTTTGGTTGCAGGACACAGTCAATTTGTAAATCAATATCCTAAGTGTTTTAGGTATGTTATAGTACTATAGCCATGTTATTTAATTTATAAATATATTTTAATAGAAAATGATTAATAAGGATTTATATATGATGTTAAAAATTTAAGTTACTTGTCTTGCATGGAGCCAACCCAAGTTTTATCCTTAGAACCCCCAGGAATGAACATTAAGCACAGGACCAAGCATAAGTCCTGAGTAACTAACTCCATCTGCTATGGCCCAAATTCCTCTAGCAATATACAGATAAAACCTATATATTTTATGTCTAAATACTCTTCCATCTTACTATCCTCAATAATATAAATGCAAAGCTTCAGATATGGTGTAAATTTTGTTATTTTTTTTGTTTTGTTTTGGGGCCATACCCGGTGACACTCAGGGGTTACTCCTGGCTGTGCACTCAGAAATCACTCCTGGCTCAGGGAACCATATGGGACACTGGGGGATCAAACCTTGGTCCATCCTAGGTCAGCGCATGCAAGGCAAATAACCTACTGTTTGCACCACCACTCCAGTCTCATATAGACAGCAAAATTATCCTTGCATGCTCTGTCCTACTTGCATAAAGCTTCATATACTTTTTCTTCAGGACACATATTCATCCCTGGGAACACTTGGTTTTGCTCTTTGTTTCTACATAAAATGCTCACTTACAAAGTACCTAAATCAGCTGCATTTTACATTTACTTCCTTTTATGTCTCTACTCACATAAAACCTCCTATTTGATCAACACTAAATAAAATTGCACATGTACCAACGCACCACAGATTATGTTTTAACTCTCATGAAAGAATTTCATTTTATATACCAATAAAATTATCTAGTAACTTTTTTTGCCTTCATTGCTAAGCTGAAGGAAAATGCTTTATGATATTTATATGTTATTTTTTGGTTTGTTTTTTGGGGTCACGTCTGGCAGTGCTCAGGGGTTACTCCTGGCTCTATGCTCAGAAATCGCTCCTTGCAGGCACAGGGGACCATATGGGATACCGGGATTCAAACCACCGACGTTCTGCATGAAAGCCAAGCACCTTACCTCCATGTTATTTCTCCAGCCCCAACATAATATATGTTATTATAAACACTTGTAATGATGCTTAGCATATTATCAGTAGTTAATTATCAAATAATATTTGTTGAAGAAATGACTGAGTTCACTGTTTGATAAATTAATTTTATTATTATTGGGATCAGTTATTGCTTTTGAAACAATGGTAGTCAAATTAGAACAGCTTTCTCTAATATTAATTTTAAAGTGTTTTAAATTTCAATATATAAAAATAATTGGTGAAGGCCTAGAGAGATTATACAGTGGGTTTGGGGCTTGCCCTGCATATAGAAAAACCAGGTTTGACCCACAATTTCCCATACTGGAAGGAGCAATTCTTTAGTACAAAGACAGGAGTAACTTCTAAAGCATCTCTACGTATGGTACAAAAATAAATAAATTGATAAATAAATAAATAAATAAATAAATAAATAAATAAATGAAAAGTTAAGTTTTAAAGAGACACCCAGATATTTACTTATGTGTAGAACTATATGTAAATAAATTACTCACACAATTTCTAATTTTTCCTACGTATATTTAAATTTATTTAATATGGTGTTATTTAATGTGTTTATTTAGTGAGTTTCCACATTTAATTAATGTGGTATACAGTATTTTTATGTTATATATACACATATATATCCAAGATCAGACATAAGAAACGTATTGGTAAAACTGAATTTTTCTATGAAACTATAAGATAGCTGATCACCAACTTACAGACCATGTTTCATATATCATTTTCTTGATGGATATTGTGACATAAAATTTAATTTCAAACATCATGTAATGTCTTTTAAGAAATCCCTAAGTGCATGGTTAGTACTGTCTTTTTTTCTATAAATTGTCAGAATTATACTAACCAAAATGCTTTTCACAGATTGCAATTTCAGTAATGTTGTTCATCCAACAACTCAAATATGCACATAGATATCTCAAATTGTTTTAAAAACTTTTTTTTATTAAATTCAAAGGTAGAGCACCATTTATTTTTAAAGTATAGAAACAGATACAATAGCCAGTAGCTATTTCAGACTATATGAGAATGTGGCAGATGATATTTCTAGGGCGTGACTGAAAATAGAATATAAAAATAATTTAAGTCTAAGACCAAACATTACATCTAAAATAAATCGAAAACACTGAACAATTTTTGCCTTTCAAATATTTTAAGTAAATTTACTCACAATAGCTGTGACATTGTGATATAATATATAAAATTTAAAATCTGTGGATTAAATGCAGGTAAAGAAATGCAAATAGTATTGCATTATAATAAAATTATTTGAATTTTAATTAACAGCAAGAAGATTCTAGATTTGTCATACACTACTCATTTTATTTAGAGTATATTTTAAAATAATTTAGAAAAGGACACAAAGGATCTAAGATTATTTTGATGGTAGAGATGCATTGTTTCCCCCAAGGTTGATAGTTTGAACAATACAGAATCATTTTAACTTGAATATTTATAAAATAAGTGATGATAAAATAATCTTATACTTTTTTGTAATTTTATAGTATAAAAATTAGATATTTCTGAAATAATGACTTTACCTAATATCCAAGTACAGAGTTAGCAAATTTATGTTAATTTAAAAGATTAATGACTATTGTGTCAAGATAATCAAACTTTTTCTCTTTGTATTACCATAGTGATGCTCTATTTCTTGAACATATCAATATTACATTAATATTTTTGGATAAATTATAAGGTAATTCTTAAATATTATTTTTTTTATTTAAGCAGCATGATTACAAACATGTTCATTAAGGGACTTATTTGGATTTTTTAAATACTTCATGGTTGCCTAATTTAATTAACAGATGATTTATCACAAATAATGTACATAAAAACATTATTTTGAAATTGTAGCTATTTTTATCTATTGTGCAGAATAGCAAAATAAGTTTTATGCAATGCATTACAGCTCTAATTACTACTATGTGATCTTATGAAACTATTTAAATTCTATTTTAATTTTATCACCAGTGAAAAGAAAATAATAGGAGTATTTAGTTTAATTTTGATTCTATAGTTTCATGCAATTTCCTTCACATTATTAAAATCTAAAATTGAACAACTTTGTCATGAATACTATGCACTTGAAAGCAATTTTTTAATTGTTGTGTTGTTATTTTATATTTCAGAAAGCCTAGGGAGTACGGAATCATTTGTTTGAATTTTAGAAAATCTAAGTTTTTATTGCAAGATCCACTTACATTTATTTCTGTTTGCCCTCATTGATATTTTGAGAAAGCTTTGCAAATAATAATCACATCATTAATACTTAATACTTTAGATTGCTCTGCATTGATTTCAGTTGAATTAAAATTTCTGTATAAAGTAGATCACAATTAGATTTATGAGTTTTGACAAAGTTATACAGATGTCCTGAAATTGTCTCTCCTTTATCTATATTGAATAATATCACTTAATTTGGATTATGACCAAGTTCTAGTTGCTTCCATGTTTGCTCTCTAAGGACAAAATTAAGGTATAAATTAAATAATTAATGATTTGGACCTTACAACATTAAATTAAAGATCAGGAAGAAAGTACAGGGGTTAAAGAACTTTAGTTTCTTGCAGTCAGCCCTAGGAGAGATACCTGCCTACAGTCAGGAGAAAGAGCTGAGCATTGTGGTACATGATCTAAAATCACTTTGTCTACTTCCCCTAAAATTATTTTTTCTAAATAAAATTTCACAGCCACCTCTTGCTTCCTGTCTTTTCAAAGACTAGGCATCGCAGTGAGTCACTATTACTATGGTAAGGTTTCTCCATGTTTTGTATGTTCTAAAGTAAGAAAGATTATGGTGGGGCCGGGGAGGTGGCACTTAGAGGTAAGGTGTCTGCTTTGCAAGCGCTAGCCAAGGAAGGACGGCGGTTCGATCCTCCAGCGTCCCATATGTCCCCCCAAGCCAGGGGCAATTTCTGAGTGCTTAGCCAGGAGTAACCCCTGAGCATCAAAAAAAAAGAACAATAATGGTGATTGTTTGGTAAATCCTGGAAGTATCTTTTTACAACTTTATAAATCACAAGGAAAAACCAGAAATGTCACATATTAAAATGATGCTTTACTACATTGTCATCTAAAGTTGTGACTTTTTTGATGACACTCAAATTGGTATATGTAGATTAAATTAAACTAATTATTAAAAATAGTTCTGTTTTCTGTTTTTTGTTTATTTTTGGATCATACCCAACAGTGCTCAGAAATCGCTTCTGGCAGTCTCGGGGGACCATATGGGATGCCAGGATTCAAACCACCGTCCTTATGCATGAAAGGCAAGTGCCCTATCTTCATGCAATCTCTCCGGCCCCCAAAATATTTCTGTTTTAATATAAATCTAAGCATGTGTAGCTAAGGCCTAATTTCTAAAGGAAAGTTCTAGTCTGAGAAATAATACTGATAAAGGAGTATGAACTCACTCAGTTTAGCTCACAAAACACTTTTATATTTAAGGATAGTAATTTCCTTGAACATCCATCTCCTGAGAGAGTTCTTCAAATGAGAACATGAGATATTTTAAGTTGACAACTCTCCTGTGGCAACTTACTTAAACCAATAATAAGCTCATTAAATTTAAAGATTCCATACAAATTGTGATAAGGGACACAATAAACTTAAGAGCTTAAAAATCTTAAAAGTACATTTTAAAACAACTGAATTGGAGTACTTGATTGCCACTTTTCCATGCATGACTTACAGATTAATGGATAATGCCGTTTGGAAATTTTCCAATATCACTGATAATTTTGAAGGTAAAACCATTCTTGGTAAGCTCTTTATTCCCTTCATTTATCAAAATCCTGCCCACTTATCAAGACTTAACTCTATTTTTTTTTTCCATAATCATAGTATCTCTAATCCTGAGAGCTCTTAATCCTTTCCTTTTATAACTGTTTCTCTGACAATTTTGGTCTACAAAAATTTGCTGAACTTATCATAGGACCTTGTTTAAAGTTATTGTAGTGATATAATTCTACCAATATTTTTTAGTTAGGACATACTCAACTAGAATAATTTGCAAAATCTGAGATCATTGTGATATTTTTTAAATGTCCTATAAAATAAAGTTAGTTTCCCAAGTTATATCTGGAATCTTATCAGGAAGATATATTGGGATTTATATTTAAAATATCTATGTAAGTAGAAAAGGAGACAATACAAAAAATAATCCAGTTACAATTTAAGTACATAATTATATTAGAAGGGCCTATAATATGTGAACATAAAATGACTTTCTAGACTCATACAGAATGGAACTAAAAATTATGAACTCTTGGTACTGAATCAATTAAGATATTTTACAGGATTGGAAGTTGGGTTTGGAATTTTTTTTACAGTTAGAGACAATAATATAAGAACTGGGCATATTTTGCTGACAGTTTTCCAGAATTGGGGAATTACGGCTTTTAATTCTGAATATATATAATTCATTAAATGTATGCTGGTCAAGAAAACAATTCAACAAAAAAGCAATTCAACTGAAATGTATCAACATTAACAAACTTACCATATGGTGTTATGGGAAATTATGCCAAGACAAATAAAGAATCTTACATTAAGAACTCTATAAAGCAGAACAATGTTACAAAATTATCCATTTCTTAAGCTCCCCAGTGTATTTTTGATCCCTTTCTCTAGTCTTATATCCCATTTCATTTTCAATCCAGAAATGCTTATTTTTTTATTAAATTCAAAGTTCCTTTTTTAGAGAATTTTACATAATAATATTATTTTGATAATCCTCATCTAAATTTTTAACTTAATGCCAAATAGATGGTTTTTAGACCCAGAAAATGGAAACATCATTTGATTATTTCTCTTAACACTTTGGAACATTAGAGATTTTTAAGAATCATTACAAGAATCACTACAATTTAGCAACAACAAAAGTATCCGTACATTGACTACCATAATGAATATTTAAGATTTAAAATAATCCACTAGACCTTCATATTGTATAAATGTAATAAATTAGTAGTCTTGGACTATACTGTTAGGGAAATGTCTTTTCCTCTATATGAAAAAATAAAGGAAACCACCACCTAAGTGTACCTAGTTCTTAGAGCCTGGGCTAGCTGATCAGTATCATTTTAATGAAATGTCAAGACACTGTGATAGGCTATAGGTAGGACACTCAGTGGATATCTGAGATTACAAATTTGTATAGAGAAGTAGGGAATCTTGATGGTTATGTTGGAAGTAGTAGAAATGCAGAATAAAAGTAAGACTCCTCAGACTTCAAAATAATTTAGGAGGTGTGATGAATACTTAAAGGACAATTCTGAAAAGAGTTCATATTAAAGATTTGAGATTCATTGCATCACTATATGGGAAAAATAATAGAACGGTTGAGATTGTATGATATATGAGACATTGGGTTTGATATATAATAAATGTTAAATAAAAATCACTCAAATAAAATATGTCACATTGTATATGTCTACACACATATATATAATTGCTAATAAAAATGTATTGAATAAATTCTATGACTTAAAAATGCTCTTGAAGCTCAGTTTTTGGAATAAATGGACAATGGCAAAATAGACTATATTTGCCTTTGTGATAAATCTGTATTGTAGTTTTAATACATAATTTATTGCTTTGGATTCTGATAAAAGAAACAAAAATTAAACGTAACAAGTAAAAGTAATTCTATGTAGTAGAATATTTAGAAAATATTACAAAATTTGCAAAGCATTTGGTAATCATGATTCAGAAAAACCTTATTGTCTCCTATTAACCAGAAGTATTCTTTTGTGTGTTGTTATCTGTGTGTGTGATTTTGTGGCCGAACTGGCAATACCCAGGAATTACTCCTGGCTCTGCACATAGGAATTGCTTTTTGCATGGTTGCAGGAATTATGGGATATTGAGGATCAACTAGCTTGAGCCAAGCACCCTGACTATTTTGTTATAACCCTGGCCTTAAACCAGAAACGTTAAGTTTAAAATATAGAATAAACAAAACTAAATTCCTCATTTACAACATTTATATTTCAATAGATAATTACATTATTAGCTCTTATTTAATCAACTTCTGTTATATCTTTAGCTATTTCATAAGCTAATATTTAAAGAATGTCTGCTGGATTCTGCAACTAAATGTCTATGTAATTACATGAGACTAGAAGGATAGTACAGTTGATAGGACACTTACCTTGCATGTAGATGATCTAGTATACTGTACTATCTTTTAGTCCCACCAGTAGTAATACCTTTGATCTCTTAGGGTTGAATCGAAATAAACATTGAACATTACTTACTGTGCTCCCAATTTTAAAAAGAAGTAATGAGTTTTAGAAAGCACAAAAGGTTTTTTACAGATTTAATGTTAAGTTTTCTATGGTTGTACAAACTTCTTGATAATATACTTGATTTTTAGACTGTCAAATTCTTGCTTCTAAGTCAAGGTGAATGACTAATTCAATATATTATATTTAATGTGTAGTCAACTTAAACTCTGTATCTCATGATCTCTTGCTCAACTTACCTGGAGGTTAAAGGACCATCTGACTTGCACCTATATTCTTGATTGTGAATGTGCCATCAATCTATCAATCTAATTTTGTATGACAGCACATTAATTCAATATTGTATTACTATATTAAATCAAAGCTATAATAATGAATTTAATGAGAATCAGAAACTATTGGAGTTTTAAATGTTTCAAGATTATAAAACTGGATGGGACAGAATAATAATATAGCAGTATTTAAGTTGCATGTGGCAAATCTGGGTTTGAAACTAGCATACCTATGATCACCTAAACGATGTAAGTAGAGCTAGGAATAAGCCCGAAGTACAGCTGGAGTTCGAATTCTCCCCTCATAAAAGAGTAAAAAAACACTATTGTTAACAATAGTCTTGCTAACAGACAATAGACACATAATCATTAAAGGGATGAATTCCCTTTCATAGTTCCTTGATAATTATTTCTCATGTAAATTTGTCTTTCTAGGAAGTTTTATAAATTTATAAAAAAATCAGTTAACAAACTAATATTATGTATGTTTTTCTTTATTATTCTAATGCTGCAAATCGTGTTGGCCTGAAAGCTGTTTTTGCCTTTAAAATTAATATTTATCAACTCAAAATGATTGATAGATCTAATATATTCTAATCAGAGATAAAACTATTGTACTATATATGTGCATGAATACAATGTGTATATATACTTAATATTAATTTTATTAACTATAATGTTACAATATTGGAACATAAAGAATCAAGATTGCCATTGCTGAAAAAAAATCTGTAGAGAATTTCTTACTTGTCTGTCTAAATCATAACACATAGATGTATTCTCTGGTGTGATGCTTATAACAGTGACATTGTAACTCAGTACAACAGGAACAAATTGAGAATAGAATATATATCTTCAATAAATATGTGCAAAATTAAAGGTATAAAAGGATTCCAAAAGTATAATATTGAGTATGAAATTAACTGTAGAACGATGGTTATCAGTGGGGAAAAGTAACCTCTATATACTATTGGTAGCAATGCTTATGGGTTTGGCTTATATAGAACACAATATGGACACTTCTGAAAGAACTAATAATTGAGGGGGCATAGTGATAATACAGTAGATAGGTCATTTCCCTGTACACACTAACCTGGGTTTGATCCTCAGCATAATATATAGTACCCCAAGAACTGCAAGGAATAATTTCTGAATGCAGAGTCAAAGTAAACCAAGAACAATATAGATCCCCCAAAGCAAAAATTTAAAAGAGGAAATAGAAGTTTTGATCTTCAAGATGATATGGCAATTCTACTTCTAGGCATATACCCCACAGTAAATGAAATACATTCTTTGAAAAGATAGTGGAACACCTAAATTCATTGTAGCATTATTCCCCAAATCCAAGAGTATAACAATCCAAGTGTCTAAATAGATGACTGGCTATGAAATTCTGTGATATATATATATATATATATATATATATATATATATATATATATATATATATATATATATATAATACTATTCTACTACAAAAAAGATGCAATTTTCCATTTTGTAAGGGAAAATATAGAGAATAATGCTGAATACAATCAGTCAGAATTCAGGATTATCTCTTTCATATATGGTATCATAAGAAATGTAGTCAAGGGGAAACAAATATCAAATGTCCTTACAATGACAAAGTTGATTAATGGATTCCATAGCTTAAGTGGAGTTTCTTTGAACATCGGTAGAATTGGGCACTCTATAGAGGGAAAGTTTTTTTGAATAATAACTTCATTTAAGTCTACAAGGTGCTAGAATAGACCTAGATTTTACTATTACTGGTAATACTATTAATGAACTTTTGTTCCAAAAGAACAATAAGAAATAATTGGTGAATACTTACCTGGCAGGGGAGATACCATGATCATAAAGGTGGTTTCCCCTGGGTGAGGCTCACCCATTACACTCCGGGTGTGCTGACCCCTGCGATTTCCCCAAATGTGGAAAACTCGACTGCATAATTTGTGGTAGTGGGGGACTGCGAAAAAATAAAATAAAATAAATAATTGTTGGTTTCTCGTTCACTATAATCTGATGTCTGAGTGCTGTTTTCAGGAATGTGACTTACAGCAATATGTATGTGAGCATCACAGTAACCCTAGGTGAGGACAACACAACCAGAATGTGTATGAACATGCCAGAGATAGTACAGAGTGTAGGGAGCTTGTTGTGTACACACTGAGCAAGCTTTTATTGCTAGTTCCATATATGTTTTTTGGTGTCCCAGTTTTCTCTTGAGTACAGAACCAGGAGTAAAGTCTGAGCTTCTCTAGGTGTGACCCAAACCACAAAGAAGAATATCAATGTGGCATAAACACAATAGTTAGATATGATCTTAATGACCTCAGAAAATACATATAAGGACTATAAGTAAAGATGTGCAGATCACCAAAACCAAGAGTTTGCATGATCCTTGGCTATTGCAGTAAGAAGGAAAGAAAGAAAACAGAATAAAGGGCAAAAAAATATTCTGATGAATGGTAAAATCATCCCAAGAAACGCTAAATATCAAATTAACTGTAGTGATTAAAAGGGATGAGGATAATGTGTGATTGCTTCTATTATCATGTAGTCAAAAATACTTATAATATGATATTATTTTCTTCTTTAAAAGATTATTTTAATGAGGATGATTTCAGCAGAAAATAATAATTACAGTTTTAAGATAGCCAATTAGTTGCTAGGCTTTTGGTGTGATGTAGAGGTCTCTAAAAGCAGTAAACACTTGCTTCCAGTTAATTTTAAAGACCCTGTTTTATTGTACTATTTAATTTCTAAAGTAATTTCCATGTTAATTAAAACATTTAATACCTGCACTGAAGAATTCTACCAGAAGCAAGTTAACTTTTTGCAAATCTGGAAAATAAACCTAACCTTTAGAAAATGTGAATTAACAAATTGTGCAATGGGGGAAACAGTGGATTACAATAGATAAAGCTGGTATTCTCAGAACTACTTCCTCATTAGATCATCTTCCCTCAAGTAAATTATCAACAATCCATAAATATATAAATTCAGAAGAGATAATATTTGGTAACAAGTCTGATCAGTCCTTGTTTTCCAAGTAATCATGAGCTTCTTTGCAAAGGAACAATGTCTAAATAGCTACAGTCTCCCCACTTACGAGTCTAAATAATTTTTATTTAAAAATATTAACCCAAGTTAATTTTTTGATTTTGTTATTGTTTTGTTTTCTCTCTTTTTTTCTTTTTTCTTTTTCCTTTTTGTGCTTTGCTTTGTTTTTATTTCAGGACAATGATTATTGTGTGGTTGATGTCTTTATTGCTGTGGTGTTTTTCAGGTTTCTTGCTTGATTTTTTATTTTTGTATTTTTGTTATGTTTTTATTCCTTTTTCCCTTTCTCCTCTTAAATTGATAGTTATGGCCTCTAGAAGGACTTCTCACATTTCTGCTTGTTTGATTTTTCCCAATTTAATTTTTTCTTTTCTTCGAACAGAACCACACAACTTGAACCATCTTGTTCACCTCACAAATGGAGGGAAAAATAATGGATGGTACCAAGACCAAACAGTTGTATAAACATTAAGTACAAACAAAAAATGATGAGATTTGAACACCAGATCCAATGCCAATGACACCATAATCGATACTCATTCTATAACAAGCTAGACACAGAGGATATCACTTGTACTAGCAGCCTATAGGGGTAATGGAAGGGGATATAGGATGCATGCTGGGAACAGAGATGGAGGGAAAACAACATTGATGGTGGGAATGCCCCTGATTCCGTGTCTCTATGTACCTAAAATATTACTGTGAAATATTTGTAATCCAGTTTTTGTCAAAATAAAATCTAAGTTAGAAAAAATAGAACAAAAAAGGTGAAAATCTAGAATTCCTACAGCACTGTTACTAAGTTTATCATTTTTATTAGTAATAGAGTAATAAAAAAAATATATGCACAGTAAAAGGATATTTTCTTACTATTCCCACAGAAGTATTAAATCAAGTCTGTTGTGACACTGCCTTGAATTAGCAGACTTGATTTCTACTGCACACAATTGAAGTGACATTAAAAAATTATGTAAGGACTTTAAATAATGATTTCTTCATTAAAATAAGAAACTAAAACTATTTAACAGGGTTGTTGTTAGAATGAATTTATATGATCCATTAATGTACATAATGATTGATATAGTAAAATTAGTAATTCTCATTAAGTTACCAATGAATATTTTATTATCCCAGCAAAAATTTTAATAATATGATTTTCAATCCAATAAATAAAAAGCTGACATTAAAATAATTCTCAGTTTATAAAAACTCAATAATTTTTTAAAATTAGTAATAAAAAGTTATCGCATCTGTGTACTCCTTTTTTGGGGGGTGCACACCAGTAATGCTCAGGAGTTACTCCTGGCTATGAGCTCAAAATAGCTCCTGGCTTGGGGGACTATTTGGGACGCCAGAGGATCAAATTTTGGTCTGTACTAGGGTAGCGCAGGCAAGGCAGAGACACTTTAACACTCCGCGCCACCTTTCTGTCCCCTGTGTACTCCTTTTTCAGCTAAACTGCTAAAGTTTCAAAACAGTATCATATGCAATTGCATTATTATTTTGTTTATATTGAATTGTAACTAGAAATAAAATGAATAAATAACATAAAAAGTAAATAAATCATGTAAAATATAATATGAGTAATAATAACAAACTAATAATTAAAAGTAAATATTAAAATTTAAAGTAGATTTTATGATGTGAGTACTTATTTAATATCCCAAGAATTGAAACTTAAAAAAGGAAAAGAAAATAAATGAAAATGGCATAAGATTTGTAAATTATAAAATTGATTTCAATACATGTTCATTCGATACTCACTAAGAATTATGCCTGAAATTTTCAAGATATAGATAGATTATTAGGTTGCTTTGAACTTTATGTAACTGACATACTTCTTAATATAAGAATTACTCAGTAAATACCGATCTGCCTTAACATATTAGGGAGTTGTATCTATGTTAAATCTATCTTAAATTGAAATACAGCAATACAGTACAAGGCAAGTTACTTTTTTAAATTTATTCTCACAATAGTACGATTAACTGGGAGCTAAGGCCTTTCTACTGACCAGCATCATAAAAGAGTATTGCATAGCACTTGAGCCAGATCACAGTCTGTAGGGCTTTTGCCTAGCACTTGTCTATCCTGGGTTCAAATTTGGGCATCCCATATTGTTCCCAAAGTTTCACTAGTAACTTAGTGCACAAGCAGGATTAAACCCCTGAGCATTGCTGGATCCAAACATCACCAATCCAAACACAGCCCCACTAAAAAAAGAATGTGGCATATATATCTTGGCTGGGAATAAAATACAGTTCAAAATCCAGTTTACAGATTCAACAAAACATATCACTATCAAAATACACAACCTTTTAAATGTCCTAGGCAGAACTTCACTGGCAAATATTTTCACTACTTCTGGTAGACATAAAATGAATAAAAGTGCTATATGAATGCTACCTTAAGCAGAAAGATTAAAATAAAATGTCCAAACTGCCACCTTAGAGCAATTTTTAATAAAAATGTATTGTGAAAAGAAAATTGAAGGGGAATATTAAAAATAGACTGAAAATAGATGTCTAATAATTTGAAAATCAAATATCAAGATGAAAAGACAAAATATATTATTTGAACATTTTTTTACTAACAATTTTTTTAAAATACTTTGTTTTACCATATCTAGTGATCCTGTGGGCTTTCCCCTGGCTCTTTTCACTCCTGGCATTTTTTATTATACAATATTGAGTTGATATGTGCAAAGCAAGTGCCATATTTGCTATACTATTTATCTGGCCCCTATTATAATTATTTTATCTTGAATGTTTATTTATATATGGTATTATCCTAGAAATAAAAAGCTCTATCCAGAGCAATGATTAAAACAACTCTATCAATATTAACTTTAAATAAAAATACAGCCCAACTGTTTTTTATAAACATGTACATAACAATTTAATAATGTTTAAAGAAGAAATGAGAGCAATGGTTGTTTCACTTCCTTACCAAAACTGTATATTCTTTATCATTAAAAGTGTGTATGTTGGGGTTGGGCGGTGGCGCTAAAGGTAAGGTGCCTGACTTGCCTGCGCTAGCCTTGGACGGACCGAGATTCGATCCCCCCGTGTCCCATATGGTCCCCCAAGCCAGGAGCAACTTCTGAGCACATAGCCAGGAGTAACCCCTGAGCGTTACCGGGTGTGGCCCAAAAACCAAAAAAAAAAAAAAGTGTGTATGTGCTAATAAAATATAAATGTAGTTTTAATCTGTATTTGCTAAATATCAAATACATGATAAATAATTTAATTACAACATACTTAATAAGGTACTATACAAGAAGAACAAAAAAGAATGAGTAATGATAATGCTAAAACATGGATGCACCATAGAAATATAAAAAGGAATGGGAAATCCATCACTAAGAGCCATATTTTTTATATTCAGATATAATTAAACACAGAAGCAAATATAGGAGGGAAAAATAGGTGAATAATTGCCTAAGATTGAGGAAGAAGTGAGTGATGCTGGAAAGTAATCAGGGATGATTAATTTACTTTCAATTTTTCTTATACACAATGAGAAGAAAGTTCTAAACTGTAATTATGGTCATGGTTACATAGAGTTTCTAATATGTTTCATTGTATGTTTGGAAAAACTATATTGGTGTGAATTATACAACAATACAGCTTATACAAATGCATTTAAGTTTAAATTTTAATAAATAGTAAAAATAATGTAAATTGTGGGGTTTATATAATTTGTGATTCAAAGTTCCCGACTGATCCATCTATTCTACAAATTTTGACTAGACTCTAAAGTGTACTAGGTAGTAAGGTGTATATAATGACTGATGAAAAAACACTTTCCTGTCCTTAGAAAGTTAGAAAATCTTGACACCTCAGCAAACATCAGTTTTCTTTCTTTTTTTTTTTTTGTTTTTTTTTCAATATATATTTTTTATTTTGACCAAAGTGGCTTACATATCTTTCACAATAATATTTTCGGTAGATATTAACGTTGAATCAGAGGAATTCCCATCCCCAAAGTTGTCCTCCCTCCACCCCCATTCTCCTCCTGCATCCCATATCCCCCACCCTTATCCCCTAGGCTGCCATTACAAGTGGTCGGTCCCCTCTGTGTCTAGCTTACTACTTAGTGATCATACAACTATTTGGGCCTGGTACCTTCACCATCTCCCTCTCTATTTGAGAGGCGGGACTAGATAGTTCAGGTTGTGTGGCTTTGTTTGAAGAAAAGAAAAGCAATAAAATTGAGGTAAAAATCGAATAAGTCGAAAATGGGCGAAGTCCTTCTAGAAGCTCTCAACCTCAGTTTGAGTGAGGAAAGGGGAAAAGGAAGTGAGACATCACAACAATACAAAGTAAATGTCAAATAGAAAATCCAGTGAGCACAATAGCAATAAAGACAAGCACCACATAATAACCATGATCCTGAAATAAATCCATAACAGAGCATAAAAAGGAAAGTAAAAAAAATTGGAGACAACTTCAATATCCAAACCAAAACAAACAAATCATAAATAAATAATACAAAAGATTATTTTGTGCTTTTTTTTCCTGCATAGTCACAATAAATATTGGGGACATTAGAAAGTGTATTCCCTTACAGGGTTTCTCCCCCTTTGAAGAATACTGTCATGGAGATAACTATAGACTCATTGTATGTTCATTTTTTCTCCCCTTGGTTATGTAAGACTTTGTATCCCCTTTGTGATTATATGTAAGACTTCAGCTCTGTCATGGGTGATAAAATCAGACCTCTGTATCTAGAGATCTTGGTATCTGCACAGGTCAAGGAATTGAGTTTATGATGAAGTCTTTGTGTTTCTAGAAGTTCTGTTCCTTCACTGTGGTTTTAATCTGTCTTCTGTAGTTGGTTGTCTTGGTCATTGCGCTAATCCTAGGATGGAGCCTGGGATAGAATCTTTCATTATGTTTACAGAAGATCCGTTCAGTTGCAATTGTCTCAGTCAGACCTCTGAAATTAGAGATCTTGGTTGTTGTACAGATCATAGATCAAAACCTAGAGTAGTGCTTTTTTATTGGTCCCAGATGCGCTGCGCCCAGTCATAGTTGTCACAGTCAGTCATCTGTAGATAGCGAACTTGGCTTTTGCACATATCAGAGGGTGACAAGTCTTCTGATTTTGTCTTATTGTTAGATGATGAGGTAAGACAACCTGCTCTTTGATGAAATTGTTCCCATTTCCTCACTGTCAGGATATCTTTTTTTGTTTGTTTTTGTGTTTTTTTTTTGTTTGTTTTTGAGCCACACCTGGTGACTCTCAGGGGTTACTCCTGGCTATGCGCTCAGAAGTCCCTCCTGGCTTGGGGGACCATATGGGACGCTGGGGGATCGAACCGCGGTCCATCCAAGGCTAGCGCAGGCAAGGCAGGCACCTTACCTCTAGCGCCACCACATGGCCCCAGGATATCTTATTAGAACTGGTGCATGTTGGTGTCAGAGTAGTATTAAGGATGTCCCGGACGGGATTTGATTCCTGGAGCCGTTGTGGAGAATTGTGTCGTTTCTATGTCTGGGCTCCAGGGTTCAAGGCTGGAGGTAGGTATCTACGTAATCACCTGGGGTCTAAGTTGGTTCCACATGACATATGTTCAAGGTGGGAGGAACTCCTGTATTGTAAA
Source organism: Suncus etruscus (assembly GCF_024139225.1). Classification (NCBI taxonomy): domain Eukaryota; kingdom Metazoa; phylum Chordata; class Mammalia; order Eulipotyphla; family Soricidae; genus Suncus; species Suncus etruscus. The sequence continues at coordinate 85,322,149 of NC_064855.1, forward strand.
AAGGTATGAGTTCCTTTCCCGAGTAGATAAGAACTTGTTCTTATACGTGAGATTTCCCCTATTTTTAGTATGCCTTTGCAGGAAGAAAGGGTGTTACATAATATTGCTGGTGCCTTTTGGGGTGGAAAGAGAAGAAAACAGAAACAAAACACGAAATTAAAAAAACAAACAATATATATATGCTCACATACTTATAAAGAAAAATGAATTTTTTAAGGAATTAATAAAATAATTAACATAATAAAATGATGCAGGGGGCCGGAGAGATAGCATGGAGGTAAGGCGTTTGCCTTTCATGCAGGAGGTCATCGGTTCGAATCCCGGCACCCCATATGGTCCCCCGTGCCTGCCAGGAGCAATTTCTGAGCCTAGAGCCAGGAATAACCCCTGAGCACTGCCGGGTGTGACCCAAAAACCACAAAAAAAAAAAAAAAGATAAAAAAAAATAAATAAAATGATGCAGAAAGCTACCTTACATTTGGTGGAAAACAGGTTTAGAGATAGTGTTATATAGGTCTGTTTTCTTGTTTTTAAGTGACCTTTTCTTCAAAGGTACATTCATCTGTATGAACATATAAAGGAAGCAGTATTCTCATTAAATCTGGGAACATAATCCACAAATCTTGTTCCATTATTGTAACTTTTATTGTGGGTTTTCTGATATTTTAATTTTTTTTATAAATTTGGGGGCATTTTTACTCCAAGACTTATGGCAACACAATAGAATGTTATTAAAATAGTAAATAATAAGCTTATAAGTTATTATTTTCTTATATTTAACTATCAATTTTATTCTTACACTGCTAAATTTAATTCTTTGTGTATGTTGTTTATTTTTTCTTCTAGGTTAGGTATCTTAGTGCAGACCAAAATTTTAAATTTAACTTAAGAAAATAAAATAAGAAATTCTCCAAACCAGTTTACTACTTTGGAGCATATTATAGTGCAAAATGAGGGGAAAAATATGTAGAAGAAAGAATCCAGGATGTGAAATGCTGAATATTAGTTCTGAATTGTGGCATATATTTGCCCTGGAAACATCTGCAGATTTCCAAAGAGGCATCTGAGAAAAGCAGATATTGAAAAAACTTTTTATGATTTAAATTACCAAAATATGAACCAAGAACCTCCAGTCCGATGCAACCTTTTTTAGAGCTACCATTCTCCACAGACACATTCACAAGATTACAATTTTAGCAATGAAAAAAAAATCTATCTTACAGAGACTAGGGTCCAAAGCTTAAATTCAGTAAGCTATTTCATATTCCTTGTGCCCTGAGATGTTCAAAGTATCTGTGCTTCAGAGAGAGACTTTAACTTGGGGGAATCTAAGATATATTTAGATACGATTCAAAGAAATGAGATTTCAAGAAAATAGATTTGAGATTAAAATATACTAAATGATAACTTAATTGAAACGTAAATATGCAACTTATAACCTTAGCAACAGAAACATTTAAATAATTAAGGACTAGTAGAAACCAGTAACAAAAAAAATGGTGACTAATTGCACTGAATTAGAGACAAAATCTTAGGTATTAAGAATCTTGGATTGAACAGGTGTTTACTGTGTGATTTAACAAAGTAAACTATTTGCATGTGTACTATTGTGGTTCCAGGATTTTCATTTACAGATATCAATGTTTATAGCTGATTTAGTGGCTTTCTCAGTTAATTACTGAAAAGAAGTATTTTTGGGGGGGTGTTACACCTGGCAGTGCTCAGGGTTACTCCTAGCTCTGCACTCAGAAATCGCCCCTGGGAGGCTATGGGACCAAATGGGATGCCAGGGATCAAACCACTGTCCATCCTGGGTCGGCCATGTGCAAGGCATACATCCTACCACTGTGCTCTGGCTCTGGCCAGGAATCTTTTTTCACCTTGTTCATCTCATAATCTTAGTTAAAAGATTCCCATCAAACATTTTTTTTGTTAAGAAAAAAGGAAAGATAGAGTTTTCCTTGATGTTGCTAAAAGGAAAATCTTGTTGCTAAGCTATACCTGTTATTTGGCTTCGTTTAGTGTTAACTGCTTTGTATTACCTTATTCTCCCATATATCAAAAATGATAAAATATTACTGTTTTAGTCATTTAATTACAATTCTTATTGTGGCAATTCAAGAATATAAAATCTGGATGGAGTAGGTGTACTAAACCCAAAGCTTTGATATTGCTTTTTAAATCTTTGATCAGCTTGGTTGCTGTCAGTATTTTTTCAAATATGATTTTTATAGATAATGTCATATACATTAGGTACACACCCTACTTCTTATTTAATATAGTGATCAGGATGCTTCATCATTTTTCCTAAACCTTTCTGTATCATACCTCATGAACAGAATATCTTGAATATTAATAGACTTGATGAAGATAAAACAACTTATAAATATTACTTTTTACAATTTATCTTTAAATAATTTATTGTTATTATTATTATTATTATTTAGGGAGAACAACAAACAATATTTAGGGCTCACTCCTGACTATGTAGTTAGGGGTCATTCTTGGTGATTCTGGAACCATATTTAGTTCCAGAGGTTTAATCAGGCTTGAAAGTGTGCAAGAGTGACATAACCGGTATCCTAGCTCTCTCCAAAAAATATAGCTTTTAATATAAAACCTTCTCAGTTTATGAAACATTTCGGTTTTTTTTGGGGGGGGGGTCACACATGGTGACACTCACGGGTTACTTCTGGCAGTCAGTCCTAGGTTAGGGCATGCAAGACAAGCTTCATACCACTTGCACAACTATTCAGGCCCCATCAGTTTATAAAACATTTATCAAAATAAACTTATGGAATTTATATAAAAATGAGAAAGTAATAACTATGCTATATATTATATTGGACTATGTTCCTTCAGAGGATATATAGAAAATATTATAACTTGTAAGCTAAACACTCCTCTTTTATTATTTCCCACCAGGAGTAGCTGATATGCTAAACTCATCTTTTATCCTTGTTACACCTAAGATGATTGAAACACTGAAACCTTAGAAATGCTTGATATTGTGTGACTCTGCTATTAAACAACTAGACAGAGTCTATAGTGACTGTCTATTACATGGGCATCCTGTCTGGTAGTGGCATTTAATTTGGAACATTTTCATTACTGTAGCAAATTGGCAGTCAACCAAGAAAAAAAATGATTTCTATGAAACAAAATATGTGTATTGTGGAGCAGTGAAGGAGGAGGAATTATTGTAAATGGGGGTAATGAGACTCATTATATAAAGTTCCTGCTACTAATAAGTTAGGTAATGGAACTTAGGCAGCAAAGGTTTCTAGGAGCTCACAGCCTGTTCCTAATGAATCCATGACTGGCTGAAACCCTGACCTTCATTTTAATAAAACTGTATAAATACCAACTTTATCTCTATCTTGGGATAAAGTTGTTTTAACTAGGAAAATTTTCTAATATTAAATAAAGTTGCCTAAGGAAAGAATAAAATTATTTTAATATTCAATTTTAATAAGGTAAGTATTGTGGCATGTAACGATATCATATTTAATTACTTATTTCTTTAATTTCTTTAACTGTTTTTTGAAGGCTATGCAATTCTGAAATTTATATATGTATATATATTGCTTTGTTAAAAAAAATTTAAATAGGGGCCAGAGTAGTGGCGCAAGTGGTAGGGCATTTGTCTTGCATGTGCTAACCGAGGAGGGACCACCATTTGATCCATTGGCAACCCATATGGTCTTTCAAGCCAGGAGCAATTTTTGTGTAACCCCTAAGTGTCACTAGGTGTGGCACCAAAAGCAAAAAAAAAAACATTTTTTAATAGTTTTATAGAGAACTTGGCTCTTTCCTATGGCTACTAAGCATACTAATTATTTTGTGAAAACATTTTTGTGTAAAATATTTTATCATCTTTATGCCAGAGAAAAAACTCATTGAATTTTTAATTAACTATAATCTGACATTCTTTACTTCCCTACCATTAAAAAGGGGACAGTTAATATCTAACTACTCTGCCTCATAAGAAAAGAACAACTTTTTTTAATTAAAAAAAACACATAAGCAATTGTTTTATAAACAATTGTTCTACCATTTTGAGTTTTTCTTGAGGAACAGTACAATTAATAGTACTCAAGAGACCATGCAAACATGGTATCAAACCAGAGAGATCCATAAGCAAAGTATAAGGTCCAATAATCACATGAAACAAACATCCCAGCTTCTATTTTTTAATAAATATGACCTACAGAGACTGGTATTATATATGCCCATGTGTCTTATTTATATTTTAGAGTACTGTCAATAAATCTCAAGATAGAAGAATATTAATTACAAAACTAATTTCAACCATCTCTTCAAAGTCCGACACAAAATCAAATGTACAAATCCCATTTACAAAGCATACCCTTAGAACAGAATTAGACATCAAAGTATCAAAGAAGCTATCTAAGATCTACAAACAAAACAAAAAAACACAGAAAGATCAATTAGCAACAACCAGCATAGTAAGCCTTCAGACAGTAACTAAAGACCCCATTGTGAGATATAATGATTTTCACAAATATTTTTTGCTGAAGTTTTCCACTACCACATAATTGAAATAAGCCTATTTTGTGTTTGTCATAGGATCAGTTTTAGGTATGGTTGGGAAACAAGGGACAATATTGGACAGAATGCTACATTGTTGGTGGACTTGGAATTGGAACATGAAATACAACAACTACCAGATTATAAGCAACTTTATAAACCATGGAGTTTATATACAATAATTAAAGAAATAAATTAACAGTATTTTGTAAAAATCCATGTGTCTCTCTCAACGAACCTCTCTTCTAATCTTAGAGTTTAGCAATTATCTGGAATCTACCTACAAAGAGGAAATATAGAACAATACCTTCTTTGTTTCATGATTATCCAAAATAATAAATTGAGGCAGATCATTTAGTTGTTTTAGGAAATTATTTCTAAAGTAAGGGACAATTACGAGTGTTCTATTTCGACTTGATAACTATCATTAAGAGGTAAAATCGAACATAAATTATGCATTAATTTTCTTTCTAAGAAAATTGCCTAAATTGCGAAGTACAGCTTTGTTTTTGCAAGATATCCCAAGTCATTTGAGAGCTAAATGATCTCATCACAGTCTTTGTCTAATTACTAAAAGATTTCACGGTCACATATAAGAAAATATCATTATTCTAAAAATGGAGCAAGATAAATATTAGTCTTTCACATGCAATATACTGAAAGGATTATGAGTATAATCATGCTTTAAATAAAGTTAAGTGTTGGATTTTTAGATCTTCTCAAATGTAATCTGTAACTGTCACAAGTACATAGTGTCAGAATGACACTGTGTAATGACAACTTTATGAGGCAACACTTTTGAGTAAATGTGAGTGAATGCTTATGAAAGCATTATGCTTATGAAAGATATAATTAGATGGACTAGGAGGCCCTGACCATAAGGCAGCTCACAGCAAGCTATAAGAAAGCAAAGAAATTATAACAAGCACCACAGTACACATAGGGAGGCAATTCTATAATAAATTTTAAAATATTACAATGTCATATGGATACTCAATAGAAAGTGTTTAATAGTCCTCCTTTGCAAATTTGTTGGTAAATGCCAGAGTCATCTATACACCAACAATGTTCCAAAGTTAAGGAGCTCTCCCACTGTATCTTGCTGTAGTGGATCAACAAACAAGTTGTGGTACAACCTCTCTGAAACAAATGCTTTTTCAAAACAGGTACAATATGAAACTAAGAACAAAGTGTGAAGTGTGCACGTATGAACAACACATTGCTAACCACTTGGGAAACCTTATACAGTCTAGTCTTTTATGTTTGAATTCCCTTCTCCCTAAGTAGAATTTGTCTATCTGGTCCTCAAACTTTTTAAACAGGGGCCAGTTTACTGTCCCTCAGATCTTTGGCTGGCTGGACTATAGTAAAAACAAAAACTATGAACAAATTCCTCTGCACACTGCATCTATCTTATTTTGAAGTGAAGAAACAAAACAGGAACAAATACAATATGTGGTCCGCGGGCCATAGTTTGAAGACCCCTACATGGAAATTATGGCTAGAAGCATCTGTAAACATAGATTAATGTATTGTGTGGTAAAGCACAGAGACTGGACACTATCCTTTGCTGTTCTGGGCATCAAATATCCTATCTCAGAGCTATTTACCTCTTTCTGTGTTGTTTCTGATAAGACATTTCAGTCAGATTAAGATGAATGGTGATCAAATCACTATCAGTGGACTCTGCCAGAGATGGAAAAACCCGGCAGTGAATTAAATTTGAGGTGCCTGCAAGGATTAGGAGAGTTACTTCCAAGTGTTTTTTTTTTTTTTGGAGGAAGATGTTGAGGTGAATCTTAAAGAGAAATCATTAATCACACTTGTTTTCCTGATAACTTCTTAAAGTATTCACAGAGAATTCATCCTGTCCCTATCAAAACATCAATGAGATTTATCCCAGTGGTATAACCTCACCTTTCCACCAGTCATTCTCACTGGTGAGAGTATATATATATTCCAGATATGTATTTCATATATATATATATATATATATATATATATATATATTTCAGATAAATAAATACATCTGATTTCAAAAATAAAATAAAAAAGATCAAACTTTATTATAATTTCACTTTGGCCCACAATAAATTATTTGGAAGTGAACTCAGTTATTCATCTTCATTCTCCTCTATTCGGGGGAAAGACACATCTGGAAAAGATCAAGGTATATTCATTGCCCTTGTTCCTCAAGCACGCTTGAGAGAGCACATTGGAGACAATATTTATTGCCAAGAATTGCAACTGGTTCAGCCACATTTAGGTAAATACGATATTCACTGTATTAACTCTCCTACTCCTTACTCATTATTTTTATAATCTCAAATTCTTTACATGCTACAAAATATAAATATCTTAATATAAATATCTTTTTAGAAGAACTAAATTTGAATCACACATATTCATTTCTACTAGATTTTTAATAAACAAAATTAATGTTAACATACTGTGAAAAATATAAAATACTATAAATGTAATTTCTCTTTTTTGGGGGTGTGGGAAGGTCACATCTGGCAGCACTCAGGAGTTACTCCTGGGTCTATGCTCAGAAATTGCTCCTGGCACACAAGGGGAACCATATTGGGTGCCAGGATTTGAACCACTGTTTGTCCTGATCTGCTGCATGCAAGGCAAATGCCCTGCCAATGTGCTCTCTCTCTGGCCCCAATTTCTCATAATTTTTTAATCTTTATTTTATTAAAGCACCATAGTTACTCATATAAATATATAATATCTTATATTTTGGTTATATAATTTTAGCTTGTTGCAAGGAAGTATCAATAATATCAGAGAGCTACAATTATAGATTAGTTAGATGGGCAGGGTCGGAGTGTTCAGAAGGTGTACAGTTTATTGATTTGGGGAAGTAAAAAAAAATTAAGGTGTCTTAGAAAGAAACTAATTTGTGTCCATTGCCAAATCATGAAGACAAGATCTTTCATGGATACAGGCACTTAGGTATGATAAAACTGTGGCTTGAAGAATGCTCAGCAGAACAAAATGCACAAGAAGAACAAGAAATACAATGAACAAAATTTGAAGTCCTATAATTTTAACTATACTCTAGCAACAGCCTCCTATCCAGTTTGTAAATTTCTAGGGGGCATTTTAGGGGAAAACAAAAACTATATACCTAACTTTATGGGCTGAGAAGATATTACATAATTGGACCTCTTGCACATGAATGACCTTGATTTTATCTATCGTATATGATCCTCAGGGTTTTCAGGAGTAATCCCTGGGCATATCCTTGTGTGTGAACAATGCCAGATATCATTTCAAAATCAAGACCAAAACTAAACTAGACTTTGTAAAGCAAGTTGTACGAATCTCCATTTTGTGATTTC